>NW_017275304.1:11416-172380 GCF_001594065.2 Cyphomyrmex costatus | reverse complement strand
GGGGGGGGGGGGAATTGTATAATTTTTTCATAATATACTAATTATACTACAATTAAAAATAATATTAAGGTAAAATTATCAAAAAATTAAGTTATGAAATATTTTATATGATATATGAAACGTTTTCTTTAAAATTTTAAGATATATGACCGACAAAGTTAAAATAAGACACCTTGTCTTATATAATTATTATAAAATTTAGAAAATTCAATATTGAGTTAAAAAGCAATATAAAATTCATAACGATTTAATAATATTATAACTAATGTTGCTGTATTCCTCTGTCCAATAGGAATTGTGTAGTGGACGTCAGATGTCAGCCGATAGTTGATGATTTTTACCGACTACTGGTTAAATTGCTACTGTCAGAGAAGCAGAAAATGACAGTGATGCTTTCCATGAGCAACAAAACAAAATGTGATCGAAATATGATTAATGTCCTAAATAAAAGTATAATCATATAAATTTAATAATTATTGTTGACTGTTTGTATGAAAGTGTGAATGTAACGTATTAGTGATTGTACTACAGTTATTGCAATTGTTGTTTTTACTTTACCTAACCTCTCTATCTATTAAATAGCACATTTATCTCACGTAACAAAAATTTGTATAATTTTATAATATTTGTATTTACTAAAAATGTATACACTTAAAAATGAAACAAATTGGTACGTATATTGTAAACTGATAATATGATGTAAATTAATCAAATGTGACTTAATAATACGGTATACAATTTACGAATGATTTTTTCCAACAGAAACTGCATATATTGTGGAAATATAAAAGCGTCTTAATTCTTTTTAGTACTATCTTTTAATATATACCAGACAAAATTTCTAATTGTCCTAAGATATCAGTACATTAATAAATTGATGTGAAAATCACTATCGCAAAATGTCTGAGAAAAAGATGGTTGGTGGTATTCCTGTAGAGTGTCTAACTGGAGAATCAGCTGCAATATGGTCTGGCTGGCGTACACTAGGAGACAGAGAGCTTGTAAGAGAAGCCTCTGCCAAGGGAACTCATATAAAATTAGCTTACAAATGTCTTGCACACAGAAGAAATTGTTCTGTAGAACAGGCATGTAGATACTTTGACAAAGAAGTAGATAATTGGATCGACGAGTTATTAAACAAGAAGCAGGTTCATAGAGCTTCACATGTTCTAAAAAATGTGGTACGTTAAATATATTAATATATTTTTTCCAAGATAGGTTGTTGATTGTAATTAATAAAGTTTTAGTAATAATTAAAAAAATAATGTATTTATATAGATGATAACTTTTGTATACAGGGAAAGGATCCCGTGGAACATATTTTTGTTATTTCTTTAAAAAGCAAGGATTCTCTTTTAAGAGACTATTTATGTGAATATATGATAAATATTAATGGATTCAAGAATGAACATATTGCAGCATGGAATATTATCAAATCAATTAAACAGTATGAAGAAAAATGCAAGTAAGTTCATAAAGATAAAAAATATAGTACATTATAAGAAAAATATATTGATACATTATTCTTTTATTTTAGAATTCAAAATGGATTAAGTTCTTGTATATGTGTAGATGACATAATGAAATTACCACAGAATATTGAAGAAGCTTTACGAACTGAATTATATTTTTCTTTGAATGATCCACAAGTTTTGGAAAATGTGTCAAATAATATTTTGTGGGATTATTTGTTGTCTAATAATAAAATTAATAGATTAAAGATATGGATTGATACAAAGTATAATCCAGATGTTCTACAAACCTCAGATAAAATTGATCCTCATTTGAAATCATTATTTACGAATTTAAATATTACACCTGATATGGTTGACTACATAGATTCTTCAAATGCTAGTGATCTTGTAAAAAATCTAGCTAAAAATCATTTATGCAGGTGTGCACATAATAGAGTTGTATAATATTTAATATTTATCTATACTCTTTCTTTGTTGGACTAATGATAAATCGAAAAAAAAACTCCAATTTTTTTATTTTAGATACGGCATTTTTACCAAAGAAGAAAAAAATGATTTGCGATTGATATTAAACCGTTCTTTTGGCTGTGGCATTACATTGGAAGAACTCAGTACAAAAATATTATCCTTAGCTTCCAGTAACATTAATAGAACGGAGTTCTTGAAAAACATTGATTATCGACTGTGTCTTATAGATTGCTCACAAAATTGTCATACTCAGGAAGACACTTTAAAACTTAAAACATTATTTAACGTTTTAACTGATATGTGCAATGCTCGAGATAATTACGAAGATGCGTTAATACATGGAATTGTGGGATCGATTAATTATCTCTCAAACGATTTTAATGATTATCTGAAAACAAATTACTTAGTAAGCTTAGCACTAATATTTTTGCAATCGTGGCAAATGCAAAATGCAGTGTGTGATAATGCAAACTCTTTAGAAAAAAACACGTCAATGAGAGATATATTTACAAACAAAATTGTTTTAAAAATCGGTACACATGTTATTTCCCAAGAAGTTCTTCAGTGCACACTTAAGCATATGCCGGAGCTGCGATATATCATTGAAGATCAAAGTAAAAAAGATGATATTACAGTATACGATTTATTGGATGGCTATAGAAATTTAAATTCGAAATCTGCATTTAAGTGGCGCTTTAAGAACGAGCCCATGCCTACTTTCATAAACGAAAAACTTGTTAAAAAATATGGACATCAAGAAACGCTAACATACGGTTATTATCTAAAAGAAGGTAGACCAAATATGGCTGTGCACCATTTACACGCTCAAGCGAAGTTACTGGGAAATGTATCCTCCCATAGGTTCGTATTCTTACTTTATTAATGTTAATTTTGTCATCATTAATAATTAAGACAAATTTTAGGAAATTCAAAGCAGCCTTGTACGCGCACATTCTTGCTTTGAGAAATTTAGATAAATCTGATATCGTATGTAGCTGTATTGCGTTCATCGAGTTGCTGAAAATCGACTCCAACAATTTACGATTACACGTAACTGTGGCAAATTATGTACAAGAACAGTTAAATATTTCCATAGGTAATTTAACTTATATAATTAATATGACTATAATAATCTAAAAAGTAGTGTCTACGTAATTCTCACTGTGTAGATGTTAATATTAACACCGATATGATGCGGACTTAACACCATGAGTTTTAAATTCTCACACACACACACACGCACACACATTATGATGATGTTTATATAAACATCAGAGATTTGAAATCCATATCAAAAGTGTGAAATTCATATCAATATTTTTTAGAATGTAGCGATATTAAGGTGAGAAAACATTGTAAAGGATATTTTTTATTATACAGGGAACCTATTGGAAAATGTAGTGTATAAGAATGAAACTGATTTAAAGACTGTAATATTGTATCTAGAACAGAGCTTCCAAAAACATTTAGCGGATAAAACTTTCGATGAGCAATTTGTTGAAATATTGAAAACATGGGACATCATCGTACGCTTTGCACATGTTCACAACTGTACGTTGCCCGAGATATTGTTGAAGTATTTAGCAGATCATGACTTATGGTTCGAATTTGTTGCAGTCTGTGATATATTCTCTTATCCCAAAATCCAGGTACGAAATATTTCCAATAGTGCTGACTAAAATAAAGATTGCATAAAAATAAAACTCAAATCAATCACGTGCTAGGTGTTAGAAAACGCTAAATTGTTCAATAATGCGAATGTACGGGAGCACCTATTAATGTGTTTAAGCAACGATAAACTTAGCAAATTTCAACCATATAACGAGCAGAAGACGAAATCTCAAGACACAAGACAATCACCATCAAGACAGCATAAAGAAATTGGAACGAAAGAAAGTGTAAGATCGCTGTTTGTTAATAATTTTAATTTCTGTACATATATAAACACAATACCATTCTCTAGAAATCTCCAAAGTCCACTTCAACCACATCGGAAATTGAGATAGACACAACTAGTGCAAAAGATATTCCTAATAACTGCACCTTGACTTCTTCAGATAATAACTTATGGTTAACTGTATTGAACTGTCATCAAAGTCAAGATCCACCTAGAGCATTAATTAATGCATCTCGATCAAATTTAAGACCTCTATTGACTGTCTTAGCTACGTATTACGAGGTATTATTTTATTTCAATTGAGTACTTTGATAAGATTTCATCAATCTTTCGTCTAAACGATTTAAAAATCTTGTGTTAATAGCCATCCTCTACAGTAGCATATTGCTATTGTTGGATGGTAATATCGACAGAAAGAGAGGACATACTTCATGATTACACAGAATGTTTAGAAAAACAAATATGGCCTTCTAATAAAGTATCAGAATTACTAAATAAAATGGTTCAATATGGTTACATTAAGACAATTAATCGAGCGTATAAAATTTTTATGCCTGTAAGTATGATTAACTTAACGGTATAATCAGGTGTAATAATTAAAATTTTTCATTACAATTGGTGCTTTGTAGGATAATATTTTGAATCCATTTTTTGAATTTTTGATGCAAGCAATCAATTACGGCGAATTCAAGGAAAATCAACAATATTTAGTAGAGTTTAAATCGCAATGTTCCTCACTTAAAACCAATGTATGTACATAATTACAATAAAACTATCTCAATATATTAGCTAACTTCAATAAGTTTATTCTTTTTAGAAAATTGTGGATTGGGATAGCGTCCATTTCACATATTTGAAAAATTTGTATTGGGTTGCAAATGTTGCAACCCAATGCATTGTTACTGCACTAAGCTACAGCTTTCAAAGTGCGTTTTTACGAATAAAATTTCTCGAAGCGCTAATAAAATGTAATTTTTCTACAGATTTACCAGGTAAAATGTACTCAATTTTGTAAATTAATCTGTTTTAAATATAATTGCAGTAACGTGTAAAAATTGTTGTTGTACATTATAGTTGCAGTACCAGATTTTCAACGTCTGTTGGATATAATGAAAATTCTGGAAAAAACCGATGTAAAGTTAAATTTCAGGATTGTTACTCCAATCAATAATACATATAATTTTGATACAGAGATTCAAAGATGTATTAATGATTTAATAGCAATCGAAAATTATAGCACTGCCTTAGAGTTAGCATGCTACACCGGATTCAATTCATCCGAAATTATATTAGCACAAGTAATATCTTTCGAAATTTATGGAAAAGTCAAACATTCTTTATATATTACAAGTTTCATATATATATATTTTTTTTTCAAAAGGCTCGAAATACTTTTAAACAATCTATAAATAAGAATGGTCAAGTAAATTCTGCCTTTTGGATGCAATGTGCTCAGGATTTTAATAAATACAATGTTCTACCTCAAGTAGCAGTTGAATTTTTTGTCGAACATGCTGAGAAAGTTATATCGCATAAAGAAAGGTAAATAATATTTTATATAACACAACGCGTAATTTTATATATAATCAATTATTATTTTTTTTTTAGATATGAAGTTTTAAAATTGGCCTATGAGACTTTGAAAAATACCGAAATCGATCAACAAACCATCGATACCCTGGAAATGGCAATGTGGAAATCGTGTATTTTAGCTGGACCTAAAAATATAGAATTCGACAATAATGATAATATTTTTAATAAATTAAAAACAGAGTTACTATCTGGTTTAGATAAGTTACAAGTCACTTGCTCCTTGATAGATGAAAATGAGAAAAGTGCTGCAGAAATTCTGATAAATAAATTAATTGATCTGGGCAAATTAAATACTGCCTTACGAATAAGCATTATTTTTCATTATAATCACAAAGTAAATAATTTACTTTTATTTGAAGATTTATAAGTAAATTACTAAGTTTCAAAAACATTATATCTTTTATAGGACTTGCAAATATTGATGTTGTGTTTAAGTTTAGCAGAGGGTGAAATTTCACCAATGGACTTAACTGCACAGCAAAAGAGTCTTTTAGAAGAAAAGAATCAGAAGAAGCAACAAAAATATGGACCTTTACGTAATCGCGGTCTGCAAAAATTTTCATCGTCATCATCCTGTATGTCTTGTTATTTTTTTTTAACGTTGATAATATTTCTACACTTTGCCTATCTAAAAATATTTTTCAATTTCCATATATTTCATTTTTACAGTGAATACAATTTCATCGAATGTCGAATCCAGCAAAACAGATGACACAACAATCAGCAATCGCCATCTTCAAATAGAGTGTATTTCAATTTTAGAAAAATTATCGGAAATCCTCGCACACGGAAAAGAGACATGTTTTAGAATTGTTTCATGTTATAAACTTGCTATACTTCTAGGGAAGACATATCAATCACTATTGATGCTAAAAGATCCGATAAAGTTCTTACAAGAGATTGTAGAAAGTAATATTGAAAATAAATTTGAGACTGCTAATGACATAATAATGTCTTACAAAATTAAAACAGAAAATGTGGCAATATTCTTGACTGAAAACATTACAATGTACATAATTCGTGCTATAGAAGGTAATTATGAGAAAAATATCTTTATTTCTTGTTTCAAATAATTATGTTAATATTAAAAATACATATATCTCTCCCAACAGATGGTCAAGAGGATTTGATTTTTATGTGGGGCTATTCCTTGAATTCACATTTTCATTTAATAATGGAACTTTGTAGCGATATTTCATTATTAGGTTTAAAATTATTAAAGGCAGCACAATCATCGCTGGAAAGATACGTTAGTACTCATGATGAAAAAAAAAATGGTAAAAAAATCATGATTTTCCACAATATTATAGTTGCTTTCCATTTATTCCGATTCTCAGATAATTCTTACTTGTAACGTCATAACTCAGTTGAATGCGCGTTCCTTTTGCATTCTGAGAAGTGAGATTGACCTGAGTTTTTACCTACAAACTGCACAAAATCGAGACCGTATGCTTTATTGAGTTTCGAAGACTCACTTTAAAAGTGAAGTTATAAACCTGTGTTGTTATTTGTTAATTTTACCAAAGTAAGCAAGTAGTGACGTCATTAATCTGAGTATTCCATACTCAGCTCACTTCAGACTCAGTTTCACTTGTGTGTAAATGGAAAGCAACTTATATTATTTTAAGATGAGCTAATATATATTTCTATTTATTGTGCTATAGTTTTGGGATTAAAAACAATAGTGGAATTATTAATAAGATCCCACGACTGTTTTACGGCTTCTTGTAACATGGAAGGAATAGCCTCAATATTACGAAAATGTCAAAGCCTCGCAAATATGTTACAAATCTTAAAATACTGGGCGTTACTGGTGTGTTTATTAATATTTTATTTAATCAATTATTCTTATTTTCAAAATTACATAATTTATTCAAATTTTTCTTCATATTGTTAGGTACGTCTTATAACCGGTGTTGGTCGATTTACTGAAATGAATTACGTGTTCCAAATCTTGAAAGAAAACGATCAATTCGAGTCTTTACTGGGACAGGGTTTGGATAAGGTATCATTACTTGTACGATATAATATAGACATATTTTTTTACTCTATTAAAAAACATTCGTAAAAAAAACATTTAATTAAACAGGTTCCAGGTCTGAAAATGGCACTGTTAGACTTCTTGAAGCGTCAATGCCCAGAGGACAAGGAATTGTTTACTCTAGTGGCGCTTCATTTTCGCTTGTATTATGAAATCGCCCTAATGTGGGAAAATGAGGCGAAGGAAATAATTAGAAAATTAATATCTGACATATTAAAAGAGTGCGGAAAGGGCATAACTGGAATTCCCGTAGAAATAAAGTTTACTCGAAACGATAATGTCTTAAAACAATTACAACTGGCAGTAACTAACTTTACTCATGCTACTCAATATTATTTACAGGTAAAAAAGGAATAAGAAATACGTATGCATTTCACTAGTATTATCATAAAAAAATTAATGCATAATTTAATAATTTCACTTCTAGGATAAAAAACTGAATCTCGCTAGTCAGTGCTCACATCAAGCCCAACTAGTCGCACTTCAAATTGGACTGCTAAATACAATACCGCAAAATCAACAAGCAGTATGTCTGCTGAATATGAAAAGCGATGAATTAGAGAGGATATTGTGTCATATCTTGAACTTTCCTCAAGCTCTTATTGTTATCCGTGCTTATAATTATCACGTTGATTGGGTTAATCTTATTTATCATCATTGTATTCTTAAAGGAGATACGGGATATCTCAAAGAATTTTTGACAGTTGTCAACCTTACGCCTATGATTGTAGAAGATTGTGCGCGTAGGTAAGTTTAATATGCGATTTATATATGTATACATATATATCTCGTTTAAAATTTATATTTAAATAATTATTTATAAAGTACTATTATATATATCTAGGTACAGATTAGAAAAGAGTATCAATCATTCCATGACAGATAACATGAAAATTCTAATATCTGAATTATCAGATGTTGAATGTAAATACATGTTAGCTAGTCAACTTGGCTTTAAGGATATCGTGGAGGAAATGCTCAATAATCCTATGGTAGGCGCCTATTTAAAAGACACCATTTGGAAAAAAGGATATACTGCATCATGATATAACTCATCATTTAGTGAAATTCGATCTTATTGTCTATAATAATAAGAAGTTTTTACCGTTTATCCAGATACGGTACTACAAAAATTCCCTAATAAAGAATGCAAATCCAAATATTGCAACAAATTGTCATAAACTTATTTATAATTGTTTTTATCATTTATAATGTACGCATTATAAGCAGCAATACACAACTTATACTTTTATCAATGTTTTAGTATTTATGTCGCAATAATTTTATCAATAAATAGTATTTTTTATATCATACCATAGTATTATTTAATGAACCTTATAGTAAATGCAGTTTTGTCATCCTTAGATTAATAGAAAATAGCTTATCAAAAGCAAATTAAAATTTTCTCAAAAATAATATCGTTCCAAATATCATACAGGGTGAATCCGAGTCGTCGAACCAGCTTTCTACCATATGCAGTCGATAATATATTTCTCATATAGTAAAAAGCTGGTTCAAAACGACTCTGATTCACCCTGCGTATATGAAGTATGTATCATATGCTGATACTCTGCTTTTATCATCACTACAGAGGCTTTTATCTTGTACGCATTACCGGCAATCGATTTAAAGGTTACTGCAATATGGTCATATGAATATACTCGAAAGAAGCATGTGTCGGTAACATGATTACATTCATGATCGATATTCCTCGTATATTCTTGCCCTTTAACATTAACTGATAATAATGCGTACCATTTCATCTACTGTCCATATCCTTAAAAGATAATTTATCTGTCGTTATTATACTTCTAACAAAGCTACATTACAGCAAAAGATAAAATCACATTGTTAACTATGCATGTTCCATAAAAGATTTGAAAGAATGATTATTAACTTATTGTCTATCCATATCACGATATGTGATAAATGTACTGATCGTTCGTAGACACATGAATAGATAAATATATCTTAAATTGATAACGTTGTAAGTGTCAATGTAATGCGGATTGAATATTTTACTATGAAAAAGATGTCGATACTACATTTATAGAACTGCAAAGAGATTTTTGTTTTAGAAAATTATTATACATACTTTTAATTTAATTTTAAATTAATGTAAAAATATAAAATATATAAAAAAATTTTTTTTAATATAAATTATTAAAAAAGCATAAGAGTTAATTGACTTAAAAATTGAATTTAAAAAAATAATTATTATATTGTTTAAACATTATACTAATTATTAAAATCAAATATTTATCATTCGTAGCACGATGTAATACGTGGAGATCGTTGAAAAATAATTTTGTGTAATTATTTCAGTCAACGTGGGAAATGACCCAATTTATCATTTTAATATCTACTATATTTTGCGCAGGGTAAATCTTAAATGCTGGCATATTCTAAACGCGGTTTTAAGCTTTATTGTTAACATTTAGCATTTTAACAACTTTTTTAAAGCAAAAACACATGTTCATAAATAGACAGAATAGAACATATAAATTAATAACTATATATATATATATACATAAATACTAAAGTTGAAAGATTTTCGAAAAATTTAATAATACAGAAAAAGGAACTATTAGAAGCCAAATTGAGCGTTAAATGCTATATTTATAAAGAAAGAAATTATACAAAACAAACATTTCAACCTCTATTAGATTATTTTCAAATTACAATTTAAATTATAATAATACAATTTTTTAATTACTGTTTGATTAAAATTAATCGAACAGCAATTTAAAAAAGTATACACACAAAATACAAAACCTTAAAATAAAACTTCCTTTTCTTACACATTAGCGTCGTTTGCGAGTTTCTTGTAAATTGTAAACAATTTTCAACGGCTCGTGAGTCACAAATAGATATTAATAGAATAGTCTCAACAATCTATTTGTCTAATCTTAACTCTAGGGCATTGTCTTCCATTATTACGCCTCTGAATACATCAATTTTTCTTTCTTCAATGACAACAGTTTTAAAGTTTTTTAAATACGTCGAGAATTTATTAGTCAAAAATTTCGTATAGAGAAAAATAATTTAGTAAAATGCTCTCTCTCTCTCTCTCTCTCTCTCTCTCTCTCTCACACACACACACGCACGCATGCATGCACGCACGCACACGCACACGCACACGCACACGCACACACACACACACACTTCTTTTCGTTTAAATATAACATTATATAATGTATTAATATATTTAACATTGCTGAATTAAATGCTAGTATTTTCAGAGATTCCAACTTTGAAAACTCAAGTTTATTGCATAAAATTTATTATCAAAGACTATATTAATGCTTGAAAATATATATAGAAATCTATAACAGCAGCAATAGCAGCGAATTGTAGTTCACATTGTAGTTCATTGAAGAAAAAATTGTATAGCTTTGAATACGTGTACTTTATTTTCAAAAGAAAATTTAGAATTCTTTTAGACATTATACCTTTCGATTCCTGAAAAGAAATGCAACGAAATAAAGGAATTTACGCATGCTCTATAAAAATATAAAAAAATTCTTTGCATTTTTATTTTACAGGTTATTAAAGTAAAACTTCTTTTCTTACATATTAGTAATATCGAGTTTCTATTAATAATATAACATCTGTTATTAAATAAATTACATAAGTATATCATATTTCGATAGTAGACATCTTTTCCAGGTATTTAAAATTTAATTATTCTTTTTAAAATTTATTGTATTCTTTGTACATTTAAACTAACATTTTTCTCCGTATATTTATGTGTGTGTGATATTTATATTATTTTTAAATTCATTTTTAGTTTAACATGTGCTTTTTGAAATGATTAACATAATTCTATATCTACTCGTTTTATAATATTTGACCATTAGGCCGATATCAGATTATATATTGAAGATTGAAATTAAAGATAAAAGATTGAAATTTGACCAAAAGGAACTAAAATTGTAATTTAAACATTGAAAATAATCCGACAGAGATGGAAATGTTTGTTTCGCATAATTTATTTGTTTATAAATATTTATATATATATATCGTTTAAAAAACACCCAGCTTTGCTCGTAGCTCCTTTTTCTGCATTAATGATATAATTTATCCCTCACTCTCTCTATGTGCTGTGTATACAAATATCTGTAGTACAGAAAAAATGAATCGATTTTACCGCTAAAGACCACCACCACCCATATTTTAAATTTTACTCACCAACATCATCGCCAATCATGTTTCGTATCATGATCTGCAACAAAAATTAATATTTTGATTATGTTTACATTAAATCAGTTTAATAAACAAATATAAAGTATCTCTTTAATTATATATATCTTTGTCTCATTTTAAGTATAGAAAATGTAGCATAGTGTATAGCTACAAAGAACAGACAGGACTGGATTTTTCGAATCAAACGTCATTCGAGTGGAAAGGGTTTCTTTTTGCTAGCATAAATGATTGACAGCGCCATATAGTGGTCAGTTTTTTCGGGTTCTTTCAAATACATAACTGTCGTATTTATTGGGTTCTGGTACAGCAGTTATTCGACTACTCGTAATTATAGCAGAATCCCGTAAAAATAACATAGCATACAAAAAAACGCGAGCGATTTATCAATAACATCAGTTTTTCGTTTTATTTCGAGATCGCTTCAATCTCATACATACATTCCTATTCGTAACAACATTCGTAGCAACATTATTAAAAAGATCTTTTTCGCGTATTTTTAGCCAGCAAAGAAATTCAGAGGCATAATTAAGACGCAGATCTTTCGAGACAGAAGAAATATAAAAATGTAATCATCTCTGAAAAAAACGGAATCCATAATCTATGATCTCGTCATAAGCCAAAACTTCATTCCCATAACATAAAGCTGAATCTCATATCATAAAGATGAATCCATATGTATATTGCGCTTGTATTTTATTAGAGATTCAGCGCACGAACACAATCTATGACGCGCATAAAGGAGCAGATATTCTCTACGGGAAAATTTACGTGTAATTTCGGTATCTTGCCCTATACACCTCTCTATTCTCCCGGAGTAAAAGCCGCTCACCGCGCGTATAATTTCGGTATATTTACGGGATTAATGCTTCCGTGAGCTCCTTCGTGTGCACGATACCCGTAGAGATAGGTTTTCGATAGATCGATTAGACCAGCTGGCATAGGCACGCGCTGCTAAGCCGCTTACGTCGACCCCAAAAACTTTTGCGCTTTTTTGGAAATTCGCGCGCGTCCCATAATCCGACAGGCATAGGCATTAACTGTAATTTCGAGGGAATGGAGTGATAATTGATTTCGAAGGGGATCGAGCAAAAGACATGTATGCGTGTAAAATGCACACAACTATGCCGCGAGTTTCTGCCATATGAAATTCCTGGTGCAAAATTACGCCTCTCAATGAATCCTCTTGCATTGTTCATGCTGCAATACAAAAAAAGGAGAATAATAGTGGATCCGGTAATATCGGATCAATCAAATCGGTTATCCGCTTATTTTCACGATTTTTTGTATTATAATAAATTACTATATTAAAAGAAGCATACACAATAACTTGTTTTAAATATATCTCAAGTATTTACTATCAGGATTTATTTTCACTTTGTTGTATCTCTTCTCTCGTAAAAAAATGATTTAATCTACCTATATCGGCTTTATCATTTATATGCGTTATAAAAAAGAAAAATGTTTGTGTCAAAAATTCTATTAATTAAAATAAATGTTTATCGTTTAATAATATCATGAAAGTCTTACATATTGAACTCTATTTAGCGCTAGATACGATGAGAGATACTTGCGTCTTAATGATATAAGACCATCCATTTATCGACACGTTAATTGAATATTAAAATCTGTTATGAAATTAATAGCATGCAATTATGTAAGTACCTTCAGTCATAATTAATAAAGCTCTTTTGTGACAATTACACCTACGCATTTTGTTTCAACAAAACAGTTTGAATAATTTTAGCAACAAGCTGTCCTTCCGTATTGAGCGAGAAAGAAAAAGTGGATATCGCATCTTAGATACTAGGGTTTAATTTAGGTACTTATATGAACGTAGATAACCGATATATTGATCTCAAGATGCAACCAATTAAATATTGAAAATATTGTTTGAGCATGTTATAAAGTGGGATAGGCGTGCACGAGTATACAAAGGACAACTAAATAATACGCTTCGCTATAATTAATTTGTGCACCGTCGCATTAAAAGTGATAGTATTATATTCAATCAAAATGAGCAAACTCATTACAAGTCGCTGATAATATATTCTCGCATGAATGTGAAGCTGAGCAATTACGAGATATAATCGAAAGCGTGGCTGATTACGTCAATCACACTATTCACTTTTTATTTCCGTTCAATTGCTGAAACTCGCGACGTCGATATAGAGATATCAAAACGACCCAGTTCTCGATGTTTATAGTCTGACATTCAGACGGAAGGGGCGTAATTCTGAGTTATACCGAACATTTTACCGAAGATTACAAGTTACAAATGAGAGCTATATATCGAGGGATTACATCCCGCTTGATGCGGTATTGAAAGAAGACCGGGCTTTGCCTGAGCAAACAAGTTCTCGGCAATTCGTCGACCTTCAACTCGCAGTTTAGCACAGGCAAATCCATAATAAAGAACAACGATAATGTGCGAACCCACCGAGACGACATATGCTTATGACAATAATCGCGTAATTCATTGATCCGTCGAAAATTACGCGCAAGGAATAAGTTTCTCTTGTAATCTGGTTTCCTCAGACCCTTTCCGACTTTCTGATTGAATGAGAGAAAAAAACGTCCTGAAAAAATACATGCAAAATACTTATTCTACATACATACATATCTCCCTGCCAATATTAGAAATAGGTATCGACATCGACATCTTCCTTTACTTCGTCATTTTCGGCAAGCACGGTTTTAATTTCAACAGTGGTGAAAAAATGTGATCAATAAAATCTAATTATTGAGAAAACTGCTAAGCTTTCGCAGTTAATCTGATCAAAGGGACGACTGGTATAATAAACTTGTCTGTTCCTCCTGAATCTATGGTATAGTATATTATACAACTATGTGTGCATATACAATTCAAAGATTAATAAATGCAACAATATATATATATAACCAATTAATCTCTAGATATTACTTTTTTTCCATCGCATATTGAGGAATTCTATCAATTTATATTCTCCGACGTGAAAGTAAGAAGACTTCTCGGATTCTTGTAAATCGAGATAAATATTTTTCTCTTGAGTTTGCATCGCAAAATTACCTATACAAGATGCACTAGGAACGTTCTTTCATCGTGATATAATTTATCGCGAAGTAAGCATGGCGTAACTAACGCACCATAACTAAAGATAAGCCCCACTCGACACTCATCTCCACTCGAGCACAATATCGAAATGCTGCATCCGGAATATCGTCTCCTGTTCAGGTTTACGTTACTAAAAGGGGCTCGAATATTGCTAACGTTACAAGCGATTCGACACGCGTTAACGGCATCACCAGGGGAACACGTTAAGTACTTATGTACGGACCTACTGTCCGCCATTGTATCATTCAAATCGCGTAAATAAATCGCAACGTCGATGCCCTTGCGCTTATAATCAAAATGTTTCATTTCGATTTTTCATGAAATCTTTCTCGCCCTTCGGTTCGTGTTACTAAGTAATAAATGATGTAGAAGAACTAGAGCGAATTTGAATTCTTTGAAAATTAAACACTTCCAATTTTTCATTTATTTATGCATTATACCTCATTCTCCTAGTTTTGATATTTATAATTTGCAAGTAATTAAAGCTAATGATTATCTGCACTATAAATGATCCTCGTGTGAAACACTTCGTCAATCAGTATTGACATTACATTTCATTGGATCACATTTCGTTGACCGAAATGAACAGGTTGACTATATGTAACCATTTATGTACTATAATGGGACGTATGACTTGTCCGATTTCAATGATGACGCCGTCGTGTCCTCGAGGTTCGATACAACACGTTAGCAATGTCAGTCTCTGATAACGTAGCTCATTGGGCGACATAATTCGACGGACAGATTCCGGACGAGCTCGCTCGCCAGCTACAAGCCAGATACGTCTGTTCACATAATTGTACGATCGCTTGAAAAATTGCGGTAGGATCTAATCACCGGTACGACACACTCACCCACACATACGTCTCGTACTAGCTTTTGAGGTGATTAATCTTGATAGCAGAGAGACCAATCAGAGCAAACCGCAAATAGGGCGAAGCTAACTAGCAAAGCAAAAATATACGAAGCAATCACGTATATTGACTTTAATTTTTACGCTTCACTATTTGCGCGCACGATCTAATTCTCGTAATTTCTTTTTCTGCTATCAAGATTTTACTTCAAAAAAGTTTATATTTGCTCGATGCCTCAACTTTAAATTATGTTTCCTGTATTCGTATTTGTGTATGTGTGTGCTTGGATCGTTTTAAAATAATTTGGAAAAAAAAATTTTTGTTAAATACAAGACATAATAAAAACTAGCAACTTAAATTCTGAAAAAGAAAGTAATAAAAAAGTGCTCTTATAATTATATTATTGGTTGACCGACGTCAGAAATGGCAAGTGAATACATTACTAGCATCGGTTGTACGTCTCTCGAAACTTTTAATTAACAGTTTCGAAGTCACATAAAAATTAAAATATATAATATTTTGCAAAATTTTATAAGCCGTTAATATAAAGTCTACTCACGGAAGCATCATGTATTATACATTAATATATTATATATTATACGGTACATAGATTAATATACATAGATTTATCCAAAGATATTTCCATTTTTTCATTTATCTTTCTTATCATCTATAACGTATAATAATTATTTTAAAATAATCTTTTTAAAAAAGAAAAAAGTATTGCTTAGAAGTCTTAAAGTGTATTATTTTTTTCATTTCTCTTTGTCATAAGAGTATAAATAATGTAAATTTGATTATATACGTTGATTATATACTATACATATTAAATATAACAAATATATTCTGAGCACTTTATCTATCTAAAGATTAAAATACCAAGAACAAAAAATGCTCTTTAAACTATACCTATACATGTTTTTTTTATTGCATTCTTGTGATGTAGACGGTTATATCGATAAGAAAAATTATATAGCGTCAATTGTAAACAGACCTTATGTTTTAAAAAATTTTCTATAGGTAATCGCAATAAATAATCGCAATATTTCTTTTATCTTTTTGGATCTCTTATATGCACACAAGTAAAATATAATCTGTATAGCAATTGTTTCGTGTCGATATTTTAAAAACGCATATCCCTTAAAAATCTATAAAATATACTATTCACCTCTAGTAGAAAATAACGTCAATAACGAATTTAGAATTGCCAAGTATTTTACATAAAACTGCAATTGGCGATTCACGAGAGAAATTCACTTTATAGACTATATCGGGCAGGGATTTACAATATTGTGCGAAATATATAGATAACTCTATGACAAAGCGTTCAATGCCCAACTAACAAATTCCGTCACGTTGCTATTTTACACCGCAGCCCGAAATAACACGGTGTTTTGCACGACTTAAAGCTGAACGTTGATAACATGATATCGAATTCCCAGGGGCGTAGAGAATACGCGATAACAAATTCACGATAATTGCCGCACCGAATATTATTGTATAGCTAGCGCAATAATAAAATAATAATGTTATACTAATTACATTACGTAGCTAACATTATTGCAATAATTTCCATATAATAATAGAGACTCAACAGTGGTTATGATAAACGCAATACAAGCGTGGTTTATGTTAACGAGTTCACTAAGTATCCGTGATTAGCATAATTTTGCAATAAATTGAGGATCGCTAGAAATGGAAATTGCTAGCCTGCTAAACAAGAGTCGAGAGAGAGAGAGAGAGAGAGAGAGAGAAAAGAGAAAAAAAGAACAAGTCCTAAAACAGAATGAATATGATCACACGGACCATTAATCGTTTAAGCGGCGGTGCACGCGTTGTCTATATTGCGTGGTATCCGTTTTTGTTGGAAACCACCAGAGATGTTCCCGAATCTCTCCGGCTATTAATCGTCGGCCCTCGATGATTTCGAAAGATCTAACCAGTAGCGCGAGTCCTTCGGGCGCGAATGTCAGAATCAACGACACCTGGTTCTTGATGTGCTTGGCGCGGTTTCCAGCGAGACGGAAAATTGCCGTAAAATTGCCACAGAAAGCGATATTTTATTCCTTTGACGACCGCCCCTATAGCGTTCTTTGGGGATGTTTATGGGATTTTATAGACTCGTGTCGCCCCCCCTTCCACGGGAATGCTGTGAGCCTCTTGAATACGTAGCGAATAAACGCACACCTGGATGGAATGATAATGATTCCGCGCGAATCGAATTATAGCTGATATATTCTTGGCGTCTAAGTAAACTTCAAGGACGTAAAGAAAATTCAGGTAATAACGAGTTAAGAATTTTAACACCTTTACGCGAAAGACTTCAAAGGTTGCTTAAAATATATATATGTACGTATTTTGCATTAATAAAAAAAATTTGTTATTTTAATTCGGAATAATATATTTCAAAATAATAATTTTTTCATCTTTAAAATATTCCATAAATTTTTAATAAAAATTCTATATTTCCCAATTTTACATATTAAAAAATTCAATGTATAAATGTTTCATGGAATGAAATATATTAAATTAAAAAAGAATAAACTTACAATTAGTGAAAATATCGATTATCGAGATGACATTATAATACAAGTAAAAAGTTGAGCGATGTTTAAATTTTTCTTTTCAATATTCCCCATTATTTTCTCCAGCTTAAATAATTTTTGTATTGTCACGAACAGTAAACGAGCGCTGCACACAGTTGCTGCATGAAAATTATTACGCAAACATTCTTCGCTAGTCTGATTTAGTCGTTGCTGCTGAAAGGTAAACAGTGCTGACAAAAACAATAGTGCTATTCAACACAAGCAGACACTCAGCACATAACAGCATGCATTCTATTATACAGTTCTGTATTGCACATTAGCTTTTTGAAGAACATTTTCTTTTATTCCTGAGCAATAACAGATAAAACATATTTTTCTACATTCTTTTTTAATATGTATCTCTTCGTACAGATAAACAACTGGTATAAAAGTTAAATGATAAAAAGTTAGAGTTTAAAAGTTTAAATTTGTAATTAAAACAAATAACACGTACATGAAGCTATATAAATAGAGGAAGAAAGTTAATTAAAATAATGCTTACAACTTCACAGAAAATTTATAGTGCAATATATAATAAAATGTTCTATCCTATTACATCTCATATTGCAGACAAAGCGTATGATAGAAAAATAGCATTAAAAGAAAAAATAACACTTTAATCCTTTCATGTTTAAAATTTATCTCATACATTTATTTCATACCTTTCTTGTATTATTTCTACGAATGCACCAAGTTCAGAGTTAACGATTTTTATTATACAGCATAACCGAATCATGACAGAATGTACTGAGAATTTTGTTCTTTTCAAAGCAGCTAGTCCTTTCAACTTCAACGATAATGCAATTATCATGAGACGACAATATGCCCGTTAACGCAACGCGATGGCATATCCTTAATCAGGAGGCGTCTTTGGCAAAATATTATCCCCGCACGCGTGCATTATGCGCCGGCACGTGGTCGGTCGGAAGCGCAATAGCGTTATGGGCGTTACTCACAACGAAGTTAAATCGCAATTTTCGTCCATTGTCCGACGTGGACAGCAAGGCAAAATGAGGTTTGATCGTCGACGGGAAAAACGGATGGAATAGTTTAACGAAGTTTTCGAGCAATCGTCCCAGAGAGAAGCTAACTTTAATAAGGTTTCTATAAATTCACCTTTGGTCTGAAGAGATTGCAAAACACTCCTGTTTTTTTAATGCACATTCTCTTTTACTTTTGAAAATTAAATAGTTTTTCAACATATTATAATAATCGCTATATTCATACATATATTTTTAAAAATAAATTTAAACAATTTTTTTGTTTTTTCCCCTCTCTCTTTCTCTATCTCTTGTTTTATTTTATTTTATTTTATTTAAATTCTATTCTACCCCCTGTTAAAGTGTTCTTTGATTAACAATATATAATACGAAAATTAAATTAATTTTTTATAACGATACTAAGTAAGTTTTTCTTATTCTTTGCATTTTCAATTAATCTTCATTACATAAATTGACATTTAGAATATGAAAATAATTGGTGACGACGCAACCAACGAGGATAACGACGGTTTTTTTTTATTAGTATCTTCCCATGAACCATGTGATGAATCTATAAAACATCCGTCGGAAAAGGGGATACGGGCGAAATTCGGAGCGGAAAAGATATCTCTGGCGTTGCTTCGTCATCCAAAGTTCATTTTTCGCGAAGCCACTTAGAAGAGAACTGGGGACTGGTGAGCTTTTAGGGGATTAGATCGCATCGTTAAAACCAATACGACGGAATATATACTTTTTTACTTTTTCTCGAGAATTTATACTTAAATAAAATATAAAAGCTTTTTTAATTATATCGTTTCCAATATGTTCCTTATATCTAAGAAATTACTAGTTTTGCCAATAAATATATATTACACTTTAAATAATAATTATATAATTCACATAAAAATAAAAATATATAAAAATAGAAACTATGATATATTTTCTATTGCAGTTACATCTTCCACAATTTTTATATTTATTCCTTTTACTCACATCACGTATTATCTAAAATAATTTATGTTAGAACAAATAAATCAAAAGTTTAAGAGTCTACATTTTGCATCTAACACCGTCCTTCATGCTGAACTTTTATATGAAAGATAATAAAAACATTGTTTCGCAAACATTAGCCAAACTTTGCTGCAATAAATAAATGCTTGAAATACATAAAATATTCTTATGGTGAATCAAGTTTCTAACGAGAAACAACCAAGAATGATGTAGAATATCCTTGAATATTTTGTTGAGTATCTCGCTTAGAAACAGCTAACAAACCAAATTCTCTTGTACGCGAGCACGAAAGAACTTTTTCGCCATACATAATCCGTCTTTTGCGCCGGTGGCAGACGATTTAAAGAATACGTAAGAAATTGTAGTACGCAATGTAATCCTCTTTCTTGGTTCACAAAAAAGGTAACTGTGTCTCTGTTTGAGCTTTATCTTTCAAGTTCTTTTTCGTGTAAAATGGATTTGCTGGATTTGCCGTATAATTTGCGTTATTTTTTCACGTGTGCAATATGTATTATGTGCATCCAGGTAAAAAGAACAGCAATGGCACTTTTAATTCAATAAAACTGTCGATTACTGAATTAAAAGCATAGAAATTTTGAAAACAAGTTAATAATTACAAAATTGCTAATTCAAACATTCTTTCAATTTTAATAAATTAAAAATTAATTGTAAATTATTCTATACCAGAATTATTAGTCTTCTGTCTATTCGTAAACATATACAAAATATTTTATATTTACATATAACAAACATATTTTATATTTATGTTAAAATCGATTCTTGTTAAATTTTTTGTGTTAAAATTTCTTGTTAAAATTAATTATTTTTACGTATCCAAATGTTAATTTAATGTGATTGTGTTATTTAAATATTTCATGTTAAATTGATATTTTCAACTTTTCTTAATATAAAAAAAACACAATTTATGAGTAAATAAAAAAAGTATCATAAAAATAATATATTTTAAAACATAAATTCTAAGATATATATAAATGAATAAACTATATTAATTTTATATTCTAAATGTTGTTTATTGAAGAAATATCCTTCCAAAATTGCTTGTAAATTGTTTTAATGTTATATTTTTTATGTTAATTTTTTACAGACTATTCCTTACTTCCTCTCTCTGTCTCTCTAACAAACTCATCTTATTAAATTAACACGAAAATTTAAGTAGACAAAAATTAAGTTTAAAACGCATAAACTGCGTCAAATTTAACACAAATTTTCCAACTGTGTATTGGAAAGCGAAAAAAATACGAAACATTCTATATGCTAACTTATACAATATTAAAATCAGAATTTGTATATTGCAAATATTTCTTTGCGAGACCAAGGTTCGATTCAACGACTATCTGAAAACGAATTGAAATTGACACAATGATTCGATTATTTCGGCGGTTCGTATTATCCTAACTGGTGGATGCTCTCGCGTGAAATGGATTAGCATAAATTCGTTTGTTCCGTTATTTCTGAAAGAGAGATGCGCTTAGCTGTTTTCTCATCCGCGTCGATCTTTTGGACCTCTTAACGTTTGACGAACCAGTCATTACATCTCATGATACTCTCACCATAGGTCCTGCTACGGGCCGGCCGATCGTCATCCAATTCATGTTGTTCGACAAACCGTGCGCTAATCACGAATGTTCAAAAGAAGACGCAAAAGAGAGCGAAACTGACTGCTGCTTTCACGTGGAATCCTCGGCGCGTGTCAAAACACAAATACTCAAATTTTAAAGACTAAGGGTTTTAAAAAAATACAAAAGTAACAAATGTAAAACATAAAAGAAAGATCTCACTTTAACAGAGAATATTAAAATAAATTAAAAATAAAACAGTGAAAAGCTAACAATAAATAGTCATGTATCGTTTAAACGAAATATAAATAAAATACATAAAGCAACAAAAATATACTACAATTTCAAAATATTATATTACACAATAAACAAAAATATATTACAATGTTATAAAAGAGAAAGAAAGTAAAAGGGGAAAACTAAAGACTGAAAAATTATAGAAGAATAGAAAAAGGAAAAAATGAATGACAGGCAAAATAGCTAGAAAGGGGAAGGGGAAAAAGACGTCCCTCCTGCATGTGGAATAAAACACGCGTAACACGGGTGAAATTATCGAATAATCTACGCTAGAATGATCCTATCACCGCGGGACTGATCATTGTTGTCGACAACATAGCACGAAACAATATTATAGCATCGCTAACAAAAGACTCGATGCTCTTTCACTTTTAAACCAAATATATATCTTTATAGTATGTACATCTCACATTTGACGTGACCGATTAATTAGAAAGATCTTAATAAAAATAAAAAATCCTATACATATAGTAGTTGATTAGCAAATATATCAGTTTTTATCGGTATTTAAACAGAGAAGTAAAATGTCATATTTTTATCTCTTAATATATATATATATATATATAATATATTTTTATATTGTTATATACTTATATTATTATAATGATTAAATAAAATTTGTGATTAAAAATAATATTGTAATATTATCTTTAAATAATTACTCTGCATGAAAATGAAAGTAACTAAATTCTTGTCTAGGATCGTGTCAAGGACTGAAACTATTAGGACTAAGAAGTTTCCTTATTAGCGAAACGTACCACAAGTTTCTGTGAATACTAACGTTTAACTAGTATAGCCCCAAGGTATCTCAATCTCCGAAATGTTACAAGTTTGTTCCTAACACGCAAGATTAAGAGAATAGAATAGAGTTATATTAAATTAATTTTTAGTAGATTTTCACACACATCATAGAAAAATTTACGTGACAAAAGAGAAACGTTAGAGGTAAAAAAAAAATTTTTTTTCTCACTATCAACTGATAATAATCATAGAAAAATAAAAGTTTTTTTGTAAAAAAAAATAAAACAAGAAAAAAAGAGTCTATTGTTGAAGAAAGTAAATAACGAACAATAAAGCGATTCAGATCCTTTAGAAAATGACATCGAAATTCTGAAACAGTTAATTCTTCCCCAACGTAACTACAGAAGTTATCGAGCTGAAGAAACTTGCGACCTGTGTAGAAACTTTGAAATTGCTATATATCCGTTTGGAATTCGCACTGTATTCGACGAATCCTAGACGAATTACTTTCGTACGGAAACTTCCTACGTGACTTTCATTGCTGAGCGAAAGACGCAAAGAGAGCGAATTTATATATACCATATATATATATTTTTTTACTTTTACTTGTTTTCTTTACAAAAATTATTAATTATTAACTTTACACAAAAATATTCTAACTAGTACAAATTTCATACATTTTCTCTTAAGTAGTTACTAAGTAATTATATTAATTTTCGTCTATATAATAACTGAGAAGTAAAATTATTTAATATTCCAATCTCTCTTTCTCAAGATGTAACGCTTTGTCTGCAGTTGTGCATAAAAGATGCATAAATTCTGAATCCATTTACTCAACAAAAATAGGATAATAAATGGTCTACATAATATTTTAATATTAATCGATAATAATCAATAATAATCTATGTATACAGGTCAATAACTAGGCAGATACCTACGTAAATTAAACATATTTTTAATAGAAAAACTACTTCAATTATTAAATAAAATGTATTAAGTTCTTGTTTATTTCTTATACGGCGTCTTACGCAATATTATCGCAACTAATGAGAATACAGTAATGCTGGACAGTAACTGGATGGGTGTTTAATTACATTGCTACCAGAAATTTCAAGCTGCTCAAAGATATAAAGTAAATTCTGATTATATGTATATATTTATGTCAAATAGTTGCAAATAATTACATCAAAAGAGACTGTGCTAATTCATCTGGAAACATTCTCTTTGCTCGTCAATCTGATTTCATCGAAAAACAAACGTCCTTAAAATATTACTTTTCCGAAAAGGGTTAAGTAGCCCTTTGGCACGGTGTATCAACGCAAATAAAGCAAATTGTCGCAGCCGATCTACGCGCAGCGTCTTTGTGAATTGATCGACAATGTGGCGAAGGAGGATACGGTAGCCTAGCGCTATACAGGATTTTTGCGAGTCTTCGCCCTTTCGACTATAGTCGAATCATTTGCCCGACGTGGCAGTAAAAGAAAATATCCGAAATCGTATTTGCCATTCCCATGATCATATCCATCGGCGCCGCTTTTTTTCTCTCTTTTCCCTTTCATAGATGACCAACGGCGTGGGTTGTTCGACTCGAATGGGATGCTCCTTTGTGAGCTCGTATTCTGAGCGAAGAATACACGTTTTTTTTTCAGCCGGGTGAAATGAGCCGAAGTCTAATTTCCGAAGCTCTACTTCAGAGATCGACAGGAGGAAGAGGGTAGCGGTGGAAGGCAGAGAGATGATACTATCGACGGTGAAAGGAGTAAAAACTCCGAAGGAGCAGCTAGTTTGTCGAGGACATCAATCTGCCGATGTCCCCGTGTGTACATACCGGGAAAGAAAACCTGATTTCATCTTCCATGAATTTCAATCGAGATCGATGTTTTGGAAAGAGATATCGAAGAGCTTGGATTAAAATAGATCACGTACATAGCAACGTAAGGGTTATTGTCCACTGTTTTCATGTTATACGCTTTATCGCGTTTATCTCGTAGAATATCCTGTTTTGTGCCTCGTGGAGTACACGATCTTCTTTTTTGCTAACAGACGTTGGCATAAAGACCAGGTTAGCAACTATCAATGCGTAAAATCTTTCGCATCAACCTTAATCTGATATAAAGTTTGAACACAAATGTGACGTCATACTGGAGTTGGTGAAGCACAAACACATTATTCAGCCAAACAAATAGTAAAGATAATAAATTATTCGATTATCTTAGAAATAATAAAGCAAAAAATTTTTGATCGTATTATAGGGAGAAGTTGCTTATATCCTTAATGTTCAAACAAAATTGTAACAAAAGTACTGAAAAGATCAGAATTATTTCTATACTTACATTAAACTTTGGTTCATTGGCAATAAAACAAAATGATATTTTTGCGAAAATAAACATTAAATTATTGTTTAAATTAGATTAAAAAAAAAAAGTAGCTTTATTTGGTATATATACGATTTGGAGACTGGGTCGTTAAATTATACCACCTAGTTCGTACTTCTAACCTAGCAAACAAGCTGATTGCTTATTGTCATTTTGACATTAAAATAACATCTTTAACGTTAAAATTACAGTAAATAACGTCAGTTTGTGCGTTAGATTCTGCATACACAGGCTGCATTCCGTTATTCATTGTTATTTATAGGTTCTATAACCTATAACTTGAAATTAAGTATGGAAAAATGTTAAGAACGTATTCGCCTGTAATACTGTTGAAAGCCAGTAAAAATCAGTATATTAAAAAAAATCTTGTTCTTCGAAGTCCTTATATTCTTCACAATTATAAGTTTTTTAATAATTATTCGCGTCCGATGTGCTAACAGATATCTAATTTATAAACATAACCTATCAATGCGTACGAGCCACCAGGAGATTATGAGTCTAAGCACAGGATTGCAGTAACACATAAATACAGACTTAAGTTGTAGACGTAAGCAACGCACAAGCTTTGACGTATAATATGACGTTGGAATTAATGGATATCGCTATATCTCTTGATAGCGTGCTACCACGTGCTATATAAGGAAAGTAAGTAATCTAATCGTTTGTAAACAAGTAAAAAGTAATCTTGTCAATTGTCCTGAAAGTCTTAATGTATTACGGGTCTGAACACACAATCCTGTGTGTTCAGACCCTATGGGAGCTTGTGTCACTTGCGAGAATCGTATCGGTACAATATAAAAACCAACGGCAAGTACGATTTACCCAACTCCCTCTATTTTTACAAATTTGCTAATAGTAACATAACTTATAAAAATTTTGCTAATTTGATACTATACTCGAAAAGAGTTTAAATATCAATTATAACTGAAAAATACTATAATTCAATTATCCACTTTGTACTGATAACACCTTAGGTAAATTGTGCCAAAACTTAGATTAGACACCGAACAAAATCAATTTTAAATATCACTCGTAAACAGACGATACAAAGACAAAACAAAAATGATAATTCTTAATTCATATTACCAACTTCACATCAGTGTCATTATCTTTAAAAAAAAAATGTTTCGTTTAGAAAATACAATGAAGGTACGATTTAACCGTCGCGTCGGTACGACTTAGTCAACTCTACCCTATATGCTTAAGTTGTTTATTAAACATTAATGATTTTTACTTGCTTAATAAAAGAAAACATTAAATATCATTCATTATTAAAAAACATTAAACATCGCAACATCAATAGATTAAAAAATGAACCTTTTCAACCTATATAAAAATGAAAATTTCGTGTCTATGATTATACGAAAATTCGATTTGTCAAGGCAGGAGATTTGCGGATGACTTTTATTCGATTAGACGCAAATATGAAAAGTTCGTAGCGGATTCTCTCACAATGTACGACAGTTCGCCGGCAGAACTTTCAGCGTACTGCGTCGCGACCGATTGGAAAATGGCGACGTAAATATCCGAGTTGTCGGCAAAGATTGACATCAAGTATGAATTTTGTTCGGGTTCCTATTACCACAAAAAAGATGAAATAAAATTTGTCAAACGTCAATGAAAATAATCCAAATTTTTCTCCTAAATCGTAATGTCTCTATTATATAAGCTCAAAGATAAAATACACCTATAAAAAATTTTTTCCAAGGGTCGCGTACATACAAATTTTACTTTAAACGTTGCGTAAATTATTCGTTTCAATTATAATCCAATGTATTCTTTCCAATTTTTGACTGTTATATACGCAGGAAAAGATAAAAAAAATATTTTTTGCGAATAATTATCGTTTTAAATGCTCAAATACTTTTAGTTAATTTTATTGTCGAATGAAAGGATGAGATTAAATATCTCACCGTAAAAGTGACAAGTCAGCCGCTGATATCAGAAAACGAGATGAAGTAAGAATTATAAGGAAAGGTGAGAAGTGTCGAAATACGATTTACAGAAGTTGAGGATGGAAGTTTCTCCTTTCTGGCTCGTTAAGCCGTCAGTTCCAGACACGTACAGTTAAAGTTTACGTTTGGTTTTCGAGAAAAATACAATGTTCGTGTAATATGTTTGCCGACGTTTATCTCGGAGTGTATCAAAAGAGGTTACCATTCAAGCACAGAGGCATTTATCGTTGAAACGATCGCGAAAAAGTTCTTTTGGCTCTCAGCTTCATTTCGCGATTTTCTGGACAAGGTACCGAGATATGTTTTCAAATATTTAGTTTGAGTGCAGTCTCGAGCATTTCGCAAGACCTCTGCAACGGCGATATTGCTTCGCAGCAGGATACTTTGAAAGTTTCACAACGAAGGGAATAAGTTCGCTCGGCTAAGTCGAATCGTATATGTAAGTACGTATATATGACAGCGATTATCCCGATATTCCAGAGAGATTTTCAATCGTGTTTAGATTCAATAACCTAAATCGTCAACAGAGCATAAAGTAACGTAACGTATTACAAGGATATTATTAAAAATATGTTGACTATACATTTACAACATTTTACATCGTGATATATTACATCTGCGGATATTATGTTCTTACCCTAAATTAACAATAAACAGATTCTATCGTGACCGCAGTAAACGATTATTACCGAGTTTCCCGATATAGTTCGCTTTGATTCAATTAGTCCTGAGTAGCGATCGATACTGGATTTGGAGTTGAGAGTATCTCGTATCAAGATCAAATGGAAAATCATCTAAATCTGTGTCTTTGTAACGTATAATCTCAATGTAGAGATTTCCTATTAAGAATAAACTTGACGAAGGCAATTTTCTTTTTAAGATTATGCATATATCTCTCTTTTCCCCCAGTGTGTCTTTTATAAGAACACGTATAAACATATAACGTCCTTGTCTCTTATTATACGCAAGTAATACATAAAATGTCAAAGGTAAATTCCTTACTTAAATCTTAGAAATCCCTCATCCTCAATCTTTGAAAGAATATTGGAAAAGATATTCTTACATGGCGATAGTTCTGATTTCGGTTTTAAATAATGAATATGCCACTAAAATTCCACAATATTATCGTAACTCACCCTGAATAATAAGTAACAAACTTTTTATAAAAACCATTTGGATATCTATATCGTTAATAAAATAATTAAAATCTTATATGTATGTTAAACTATACTGTCATCACTCCGTGATACTGTGCTTTGCTATGGCTGTTACTGATTAAAAATTGCAACGCTTCGATGCTCTCGACAGACATTTGAAGGCCTGCTCTCAAAACGGGAATTTTTGATGCTTATGGCCACGAAGATTGGACAGCTAGCGAGACCGTACGAGGGTAGTCACGCCCCGGATAAAAGGGAGCGACCAATAGGACGGCTCTAGGTAGAGGGTTATGGACGAAATTAAAATATCCTTCCTATGTAATGACGCTACAGATACGTCACTAAGGACGCACGTGAATCCGCAGGACGAAGACTACATGGTTCTAGTCCGAATAATTCCCTTTGCAATAGGAAGGGTGGTTCTCGACCCCTAGTCGAAGGGTTCAGCAAGCATCCCCTTAGCATCGCAGATCCGGCGGACATATGCTGAGGCAAGGGAGAGAGAAGCGTTATTGTATTATTCACGATCTCAGCCCCATAAGATAACGTTACCGTGATTTTTAATAGGCGGATGCAAAGATGTGAGAGTGTGGGGGGGAATGCGCCCCTTCATGTATGCCTCGATAATGGGATTAGTCGTGTTGTTAGGGGGTTTAAAATCGTGGCTATGTTTTTTCAACTTCACCGGTGTGCGCTAAATAATATGGTATATTATCTGTCAATATCAAGACTTTCAACCCTTAGAGATTATCGCGATTCAATGTAAATTAATCATTGATAATAATAAAATTCTAATAACTAATTAAGCTAATTGAAAGTTTAGCATTTTTACAACAAAGGCGAAACTTGAGACTTCCTTTTAAAGAACATTTCCATTTAACTGAATAGTTTATTATCACTTAATAGACGAGATTTCGTTATTTATTTTTACGGCACGCAGTTGCAAGCCAAATAATTCCGTAACTATCAATATTTAAATACTGCAGCAACTATTATTTCTTTCTCTTCTAGAGTATTTTATTAAAACATACGTGTTATCATTGTATCATATTGCCCCAATTTTGCCCCAATCACGAAACGATCATTAAGTCGCGTTTTCCTTGACATAACGAATGCGTCGTCGCGCGCAATTAATTTTCGGGTGCATCGACAGGTGCAGCCGGCATGGAATCGTTCGCACAAGAATACACTCGCGCAATGACGAGGCCGAAACTCTGATCGTGAAAGTGGATATTCGAAACGGCGTTTCATGTTAAACACTAATTTTCCGCTTTGTGAACGCATCACGGTTTCATCTATTGCGCGACTCGCTCGATAAATTACGGGAATGGCTAATCAAGAAATTAGTCGCGTGTATGGAAGTCAAACGGTATTACCGTTATTACCTCGCTTTCCGACTTTCCGTTGATACGCATCGCTGTATCGCGATGGCGATTTTCGAAGGCAATCTCAATACAAAATACGTTACGCACGGATGCAATATGTTTCTATTTAAAATTCAACTGCATATATTCTATGAATAATGATTAGGCTTTCATTTACATGAATAAGAAACTGATAAATAGTAAATTCTCTATAACTATAAATTTTTTATAAATCTTACTTGCAAGAACTTACACTTATATGCAAAACTACTATTGATTCATTTGATCGTTTAGTTTTCTTTTATAATTTTATTAAAGTATATTATATGATTTTAATAATGCAATAAAAAATAAACTTCTGCAATCTTATGCAAGGACATTAAAATACTATTTTAAGGAAATTTCATAAAATACACTACTGAATTCTCCAAGTAGACAAAACGTTTTCTAACGATCCTTGGTCAGTCAACATATTTAGACCATTAAGCTACAGATTTTGTATTCCATAGTTCTTTCGCCATTTTTCTCTCGTTATTCCCGCAACAGTGACTTTTATTTCAGCTGCGAGATTTCATCAGCATGATACACTCGGAGATGCAAATTTTCGTAAAATGAAAGAAGAAAGGAGCAGGAAAAAAATAAGACTAGCAGAGTCTCAGTTTCTAAAGCAGATCCGAGATTTCATTTGAGCTTCCGCGCTGAATATCGACCCGCAGTGGGAAACGAATTTACGTTTTGCCCCTTCGAAGAGACGCCGACGGAAAGTGACCTCGTCTGTAAATCGACGCTCGTCACACCGGCGTAATTTCATTCCTATGAAACTGATCCACCTATACGTAATAGACGGCGATAATGTCGAAATTTGTTTTCTCACTGATCCAGAAATTGTGCGACTCGTAAATCGAATGTTCAACAAGAAAATAGAGATTTATTTCATTATGTTACTTAAATACAAATTTATTTAAATTTTAAATCTATTCGCTCTTTTACTCCAAAAATGGCATAAATAAAAAAATGTGATTTTCAAGTTATTATCATGAATGAATCAAATAAACATTACTTTATCAATTATCAAAAGTAAATTAACTAAAATTTAAAAAATCGCCCTAATTGTCACAATTTAAAAGGAATAGTTTTTAAGAGTATAAAATAAAAATGACAAAAATATCATTTGTCTATGTTAAAGTCTTTTTCGTCGATGATATTTCATTGGTTAATAATTTTCTGTTAAGTTAAAACATTTTCTCTTTCTTGGAAAATCCAATTTTTTTAGTTGTTTAAATTCTGAAGTAAGAAAACAATATACTCTCTAAAAACATGATTACGTTAGTCAATCATTTATCTATACATATAAATATAAAATCGCAAGTTTAAACGCATTAAGAGCTACCCATTAAAACAAAATAGACACTTGAAGGATTAAAAACCAGTTGTAAGTATTCACATGCAATTATTTAGAAGCATTCGTGATCCAGCTTAGACCGCCATAGCATTGTCTCATTCGGTTTGAAATTTAATGGTTCAATAAGAGAATTAATATTATGAAATAAAGAATTATTAAGAAACAACAAGATAAACAGTGAATTAAAAACATGCTATTCTTTTATTCTTCTTCTAAACTAGTTCTTAAATACAATGGCAGTTAAAGATCGGATTAGATGTACATTTACATCCAATTTTAATTAATTTCTGGAAATCCATTGTGGCATCATTTACCTAATTTCGTACCGCCGGAGACTACTAATGACGCTTTCCACAAATCGAGGTAGGTACCAACGTCTTTAGCTAACTCCTCCTACCAGCTTATCTTGATTGCCCGCGCAGATTCTTCAGCACGTTCCAAGGAAGCCCAGTTGTTAAACGTTGACGAGGAGAAAAAGTGGAAAGGAGCACGAAAACGCTCCACCCTTGTCCGTAAAGAAAAATCGCAAAAAAAGATAAAAAGATCTTCTATCTTCCATTGCTTTTGTCAAAACTGGATCGTATGAATTCAGGTCATCGTTTAGACAATTATATCAGCATTAAAACACACATTATAATGAGATTCATTAATAATAATTATAGTATCTCTGAATAATATTTCGTACGACAAAATATTTCTTACAAAATGTTTTTGTAAATCATAAAATTATAATAAAATGAACAAACAATTATTTCTATTTTCCTTGCGATAACACGAGAGTTTTAAAATTGACCTCAGAGTTAAGAATACTCTGGAGCTTTTTATTAACTTATTAAGAAAGAAAGAGAAAATCTAATATCTACATTAGCTTATTCGATCGATTTAAATCATACTTTGAGTTCATCGGTCGTACTCCGGAATAACGGCGGGCAGAGTATGACAGGGAGCGTCGATAATAATAGAAAGATAGGTAAAGAGGCCGTATAAAATTTCCGGTGATATTAGCCACCCGTCGAATTAGCTCTGCGAGAAAATACCCTACTCACTGTCGTTCCCTGGGGAGGGCAGTTAGGGTGAATCCCGAATGGGGCACCCTCGTGGAGAAGAAGGGCGGGGCCCCGTATAAAGGGGCCCCGAATCAAAACCAACCCCTGGGTGGAGTTTGCACCCCGTATATATAACAAGACCAGGGTCCTCAAAATACAGAATTTGATGCACCTCCGTGCAGTTAAGATCTTCGAGTCTACATTTTCGACTTTATCTCTTACAATTGAAAACATTAAAAAGTGCGAGTTTGAAAGCAGAAAAAGATAATCGTCTTAAAACCAGAAAGAGTTATCAAAAAGATCAAAGAAAAAAACGTAGTGATTTTGAAGTCTCGTTCTTCGTACCATTGAATTAAAAAACGAGAATTAAACAGAAAGTTAAGTGCGACGAGAAAGGTTTCAATGATCGTTAGATTACTTTGTGTCGCGTGTGAACTCCACGGCTTGGACACAACTTGAACAGTTGTATTGATCTCCGGGGATTTCTCAAAGAGGAGAAAATGTCTCGAAGCTTTCTAGTGGACTCTTTAATCGGCAACAACTCGCCGCCGTCATATCCGCTACCATATTATGGGAATCTACCTAATTATATGTTCAGTTTTTTTAATATGGGTTTGGGATACCAACCGATCAGACCAGTGCCCAGACCACCCACTATGCCTGTACCAATCACTCCACCGACGCTGGGTGTTTTGCCGATACCTGGACAGAGTCCTCCGTCACCTTTAAACAACTCGACAAGCAGATTACCAGGTAAATATATAACTAATATTATCTTACTAATAATAGAGTATTTTATTATTTTAGTAATAAATCCACAATAATTGTTTATTAATAATTTATAAATATATAATAATTGTTTTAATGATTATATACCCAATTTAATCGTTAACAATTAATACGAGTTTAAAATCATACCTAAAATCGTACTTCACAAAACATTATCTATCATCTTCATTCAATTATCTTCATTTAATTATACATAATACAATTATATGATGTTAATATGATATAATAAATATCAAACGTATACCATTATAGTTATTATATATTAATTACATTTAATGTAAGTCATATATAAAAATCTATAATTAAAATTAGATATTTAAAAATATTTAATATTTTTTTCATTTTAAAGTTTCTAAGATATTATTTTAACATGCACATTTTCGTGATATTCTTTCAATCTCGCTAAATATAATATGTAAAAACAAGCATTTAGTCTATTAAATTTCTTCTACGCAATAACTATTTCTCACAGCAACACCATTAACCTCTGATCTTTTTCGCTAGACGTTTCAACACCCAGTGAGTCTCCGTCCCGCAACAGCACCCCGACGCCTCCACCAAAATCCCCGAGCTCCATTAGCAACAGCTCGAAGCGTATCCGAACCGCGTTCACTAGCACTCAGCTGTTGGAGTTGGAGCGCGAGTTTGCCTCGAACATGTACCTGTCACGACTACGTCGAATTGAAATCGCGACGAATTTGCGACTATCGGAGAAACAGGTGAAGATCTGGTTTCAAAACCGCCGAGTGAAATATAAGAAGGAAGATCTACCAACTGGCCAGAGTCAAAAATGCTGCTGTCTACGGACTTGCGGTAAACGCAAGGACAGTTGCGGAGAGGAATCGCTCAGTCAAAAGTGTGATCAGGATGAAGACGAAAAAAGATTGATAAAGAGCGAGAGTGATGATGGCAAATTCAGTCGCGGACTCGCCGTAACAGAGCGTCTCGAGAGATCGATCGCGAATGAAGACGTCGAGGCCGAGGAGAAGTACGACTTCTCGAGAATAAACTCCGTGCAGGAAGATCAGGTACTCAGATACGAAGCGCGGGATTTCTCCCGAGGTTGCAAGAGGAGTTTGGCAGAGGAAAGTGAAGAGAACGACAAGAGGAGAAAGATGAAGATGGTGGTAGATTATCAAACTCCGAATCCGGAGACGATTACAACTCCAGTGTTCAGAAGTATAACATGCACGAAGCATACCGTTGAGAGTATCGTTAACTCGTAAATTTGAAAGTCAATATATAAATTTTCAAGAATTGTAAAATAATGTAAAGTTCAAACTCTCACGATACCTTTACCAATTGAATAAGTAAATGAATGAATATATAAGTACTTTAAGAAAAGGGACAATGAGATTATATGTGTACACTGAGCTTATATACAGAATACGTTTAACAACAAATTGTGAATATTGTAAATATATTTTGTAAAACTGTATTGAAGATATATTTTTGTATAATTTATGTAAAAAACCAAATTGTATATTTTTAATATAAATTTAACTAAAATAAATGTCACAATTATTAAATTGTAGCTTCATTAAAATCTCAATACCTTGAAACAAAAAAACAAAACGACATGTTCATTAATTTTATTCAGCACAGATATGCTCATATTATTTTCAGAAAAAATATAAATTTTAAAATAGTTGTAACTATTATATCAATTTTAAAATTTGTAAAAATTTGAATTTTTATAAAAAAGGTCTTCTTTCCATAAAAAATATACAAAATAACAAAAGATAATTTTGAATAATAAAAAATAAGCAAAAATTTTAATTATAAAGGAGCATAAAACCGCACTGCACAGGTTGTTTTTTGTGATATTTAATATATCACAAGTTTTTTTTTCACTTAATTTAGACGTTTCGACCAATATCTGGCCATCTTCAGTAAATATATAAATAATTCCGCATCGGTTACATAAATTTAAAAAATAAACAAGTCATTTTTACTGACATAAAATAATTAAAATAATAAAAACAATTCTATATCCAAAATGCATAATTATTTTCAAAAATATATTTAGTTTTTTACACTCTCATTAACGATAGATAAAATACTTTCTCTTTAATATATTCAATATATATAGTGTCAATATATATATCATATATTTTTAAAAAATATAAATATAATTTATTATGAAATATGTATATATATATATGCAATAAATAAAGGTAATTAATAAGGATCATTTCAATTATTTGGTTGTTGTATTATCTTGAATAAATACATATATATGCATACAATTTATTCCATTTCAAATATGACGATATGAATTCAAACGACAAGTGTGGCAACAAATAAAAAGTTACGAACTGGAAAGTTACAACTGATTACCAAAATATAATTTCTCATATACAAAGCCTACGAATAATGTATTAAATGTTCATCATAAAGAAGTGTCTCCGACACATGTCACCACTTTCAATGGCGTAACGCGCGCCTATGTGTGATTTTCCAGTTAAACGATTGGTCAGAAAGAGTACAACTCAACAAGAGTGCAACGCGGTCACTTGAAGGGCTCGTTCGCCATTGTCGGTGGGAAACCGGTCGTGTTGCCCTAAATCCCGAAAATTTGTCAAGAGGGTCCCCACTTTAGGTTAAATTTAAGGTAAAACGTAGTTAATGGTGCTAAGAAGCCGTGCGACAATACGTTAAGATCTCTCGCGCTCTTGAAATCTTGAGCCCGAGCCGACAATGGCACACTTGTGTTGCCATTCGCGGGACCCGACGAAACGTGAAAACCAGCCGGCTGCCCTTTTTTTCTATTCCCGAACGCGACAACACCGTGCCCCATTCACGGTAGCCAAGAAGTCCCCGTGATCGCGTAGATTTGGTTCATTCATCTATTCGGAGGATCAATAACGTGTAGGAGGGAGAGGGACCGATCGCGCAGACTGAATGACGACGAAAAGTCGAAATCGAAAAATCGTGCTTGCACGATCCGCCTTTCTGCCTTTCGACCTACACAACGGCGGCCGGTGCTTTTCAATCGGATGATCGCTCAGAATGAATCTAAAGAACGTTTAAGGAATGCGAACTCGTCGACAATTTCTCGCCTCTTAAGAGTGGTAGCGCATTCGGTTATGGCAGTTTAAAGTGAATGCGAATACAAGTGATGTATGGAGTGCTTCTTAAATCCCGACGACTTTTATAATCTTTTCTACCTGAGACGGCGGCTGCTTCTGAGTTACGACGCTTTTAATCAATTGCAAGATTACGGTATATAGAAAGAATAAATTGGTAAATAAAAATTAAGTAAATATTCGGAAAAATAACTTTTTTTTATGCACGCGTTTAACAAATATAATAATAATCGTAGAGAAGCTTAATGACAATATTTGCCACGTTCCATCTTTCAAATAAATTCAATATTTTGTTCATTTGCGGCGGCATCAAGTTAAATGAACGTACGATGTTCGAGCGCAATTCAATTTTCCAGGCCCTCGCGTGTTCACATTTCGGATTCAATCGGATCATCAGCAACGATAATGATATATACATAGATACAGACGTTTCTTTGTACGCCAATTCAGTATTCGCGTGTGTCAGTTGATCCCGTCTGCTAAATCGCGACGTGCCGTGTCGCGCAATCCCACACTGATTGCGTCAATGAGAAACCGCACGAATAATTAAGCACGCTTCGTCCTTGCTGTCGAGAAACGTAATGGAATTGCGAACGGCAACCAAAGAAAATAATGACGAAGTATTAAGAGTTATTCAGTTCACTTTACCGAATTCTAAAATACAATCTACGTTATTACAGTATTGTTAATTATATAACGTTACGTATAAATCGCGTTACACAATCCGATCATTTCCCCATAACAATCTAATTGTAATGCAGTTGAAAGATCTGACGTATTTCTAATACTGAAGTAGATGGCAAGCAATAAGATAACACATGCTATTAATCTGTTTCTTTTATATAAAAAATTAAAATTCTTGTTGTATTAAAAACAAGAAATCTTACAAAATTTAACCGAAAGTTTTCTTCAAGAAATAAGTTACTTTGCTCTCATATTGCGTTCATCATTTAAATTCTTTATTTATATCATTCCTTTACATCAAAATTTCAATTATTATGCATAGAAAAGATAGTAAAAAAATATATTTTCTCAGTGCTACATAAAAATATTATGTATAGTGTATAACAATTACACTACTTATATTACTGTATATTTCATGTTTATGTAACATATGAGTCACGAATATTTTTCTATTTTATTACATGAATTGTTCGGTTTGATAAGTTGCAAATAGTACAGAAAATGATACTTATATAGAAACTCCATCGCTTATACAATTAATTTATTTTTATTGAATTTGAATTCTGTCCAGGGATAGCTAAATCCGACGAAACCGCGAATAATTTCTTACTCCTATAGCAACTTGCGACTATACAACTATTTCCATTCAACGACTATGACGGATCGTCCGATTTGTCGGAGAGGGTTTACACGAGTGATTGTAATAAGTCCAAACAAGTCTGTGCTCTCCAGAGAAATTGGTAGGACACGGCTGTAACGGTCTACGCGATTCGAAAATCGCGGGAAAGAGGCAACGATAAAGAGCAAGACAAGAAAAGAGGGAAACGAAGAGAGAGAGACAGGATTGTCGTTCCGGTGCACTAATTCATTTCATCTTATGCACACTGAAGAGGCGCTCGATCAAAGCTCAAAAAAGCCACCGCGACAGCACTCCAGCGCGGAAGATCGGCGGAGGGCGAGGCGACAGGGTGGTGCGGGCACTCGAAAGTTGAAACCGTTTTTGCCTCTTTACACCCAACCGGAGGACAATGGTGACAGCAACATCGACCATTGTGGATCGCTTTCATGGCGTGGCTCCGGGCAGTTCGTGTTTGAACCAACCGATTGATACCAGCAGATGTGACGTTGAGAATTTTTCAATAAATAACGCGAAAATATTTTTTTCTTTTAGAGAGATATCCATATTGGAAAATTCTTTTTGAGTCTATCAAAATTGCATAGGAAGGAAGGAGAGAAAAGAAGAGAAAATAAACAGAAATTCACTGTAGCGAGAGAGGAAAAATTAATCTTTTATGATTTAGCAACAGTTTTCTAAAAAAAATAAGAAAAATCGACAATTTTGTAGAACCATAAAGATCATAAAACTATATCTTCCTGAAACGAATTCTGTTCCGATATTGAGATAATATTCTGGAGGAGATAAGAAATTAAAATCATCACGATAAATTTGTTCGGCACTATAAATTTATTTAAATAGCGTTTCCGAACTCTCCCGACATGGTTGATTTCACACAAAGCGCGAAACTCTCGAAAAAGAATAAATCTTGCGAACGACGAATTCTCATTGTGTCATAGACGCATTGTGCAACACGGTATCGCAGGAATGCATCACACGCAGCCATGATGTCGCCGGTCATCATCGTGTATGGCCAGTGACGCGAGAATAATTTCACAGAGACGCCCGCAAACATGACAATCCGTTGTCACCCGGTTTCTCATTGTCGCGAGTCCTATTCGCGCCGACGAGAAGATCGATTTACTGCAGTAGAAGTCGTTCAATGATTGAGAAACGTCGAAATGGTAACCCGGAGAATAAATTTCTTATACGTTAGAAAGTGTCCAATGCGCGGAGACGAAAAGGAATAAAATAAAACAGTAAAAATAGGAAATGCAACAGCAAGTTTGCCATGTATGCATCGTGATCGACGCTGTCTGGATATAAATTTTATACGAATGTACTTCTACATTTGCCACGGCCTAATATTATTTTCCGCGTGACTATAATTTTTTTTTTATCTCTCCGTTTGCAATCATATTTTATTCCCTCCAAATTTTTTTACTATATATATGCTCTTTTTTAAAAAATGTAGAAAAATTCAAGGTTATTTTCCAAGCGGTATGTTATATTATTGCGATAGTTTTCTAACAAAATATTTTAGAAGATGCAACCGAACTCTGTCTTCCTTTATTTTGGAGAAATTTAAAGGTGAAATTTTGTTTGTGCCAAAAAGATTGCAGACAAAAAATTAAAATTACGTTACAACTAACAGAGAAAATACATACAATTAACTCTCGATGACAAGGAAACCAAACAACTGCAAGCTATACTCCATCTTTTTTAAAAGTTTTATTTTGTTAGAAATATGCAGGAGAGAATATTTTCTTCTCATCCGAAAATTGGTAACAGCCGCTAAGGGGATCTCGCCAGTCGCGGCAATTTAAAGGAGAAACAATAAAGATAGGGTTTCACCAAGTCATTACATCATCATTACGCATGGCAGGTGGCGTATCACCCGCACGAACGCCGTCCATCCGTGCACTCTTCCTGTGTGATCTTCACATTAAACCGTGAAATACACACGTTAAACGCACCTGTGTCCCAAGCGTGTTCGCTTAATGCGAGCCGGCAACTTTCAGGAAATTACCTTTGGGACTAGTTTAACTTAACCGAAAACCTGTCCGAGCGTGCCGCAATGGTCGATCGATCGTTGTAAACCTGTTTCTATCTAGGCAATAAATGGAAAAATTTTTATCTCACCGGCGTATTGTAATAAGACGCTTTTATTTTTACATCAGGCAGTAATAATAACTTTATTATTGTCAAAAAATTGCATTTTGTAAACATCTAGGTAATTATTTTATTAAAATAATTAGTAAATATATACATGAATACCGTTACTCGTGTATATCATTCCTCATATCAACTTTCTATCTACACTCTGAGGTTTTATTCTCGAAAAATATCGTATACGAAAATACTATATACCAATAAAAAAATATATAATAAATTTCAATAAATTTTAATTTAGTACCAGCTGAATATTTATTTTGTACGAGAATCATTAATTTCATTTAACTATCATTTTTTATTTATTTAATAAGTATTTATTTATTCTAAAAAAAATGTTAAGTTAGTATACTCGTTTTTTTAGTGTAAAAAAGTCCATAATATACGTAACGTACCTATAATATTTTTGCATATTTTCATATGCAGTAATTTTTTAAACATGGTCTCTGGATCTTTTTTAGCACAAGCAAAATTTTATTCCAATTGTAAGTTTCTCCGATATAAAGAGAAAGAAGAAAAAAAGAAATAAATCAAGAAAACATTTGATACTGTAGAAATACGATTACATATTAAAAAGTAACCTCGATTTTTTACATTTTTTGAAAGTCTAGAATAAAAAACCTGAGCTAAACAAAAAAAGATTATATAGATAAAGAAAGAAAAAAATATGATTAGAGACGGAATAAAATTAACATCTATTATAAAGTATAATAATAATAAATTTAAAATCAAATTAGCTTATGTGTGAACTTTTATGTATCGTAACAAGTGTGCGCGCGCAACTTTAAAATCTTATTTTTCAAACTTTCACGATAAATAAATCAGAATTTATCTTTGCAGCTGATATTAAATCACGAGCTTTAACTTAAATGAGTTCTAACGTCATTTTGAACGATAAACGAAAAAATAGAAGCTATTATATTCTCAGTGTACAAAGAGTAAAACCTATTATACATTTTAATGTATTACTCGCTATCGCGCATGTAAAGCAGATATTATTTGTACGAAGATTTATTTCTACATTTTTCTTCAAGTACTCATCTAACTTTCATATCACGTACAGTCGATTTGTCAAATTAAACAAAGAAAATAGATATCAGAATTCAACCAGATATATATACAGTCTCTGTCAAAAGATAAGACATGATAGCAACGCTAATCACGTATAAAATATAATGTGTATTAAAGCTGGCATATATCTCATTATACAGATATAACCAAACAAAAAAATACAAATTAAAAGAAATCTTAGCTGAGAGATCAATCTTTAGTTTTTTGAATTAAAAAATAAAATGAAAAATTTGGGCTCAGCCGGGATTTGAACCCGGGACCTCTCGCACCCAAAGCGAGAATCATACCCCTAGACCACTGAGCCGTTCTTGGAATGTGAAGTTTACTTAACGACATCGTGAAATATACAGTTAATTTTTTTTAATACGCAAATATGGAATTTTTATTTTTTTATTTAATCATAAATGTTTAATTAAAAAATATTAAATTTCATTAACATTATGTTAATTAACATTAATGCATAAGCATATTTAAGGAAACTAAAAAAAAGCATAAATTTAATAATAATTTTACGGAAATAATTTTATGAAGTTTGCACAATATTCTTTCAAGATTTTATTTTCATTATATCGTAAAAGATTACTATTAACCTTTACAAGACAAGACAAGAAAGCCATTAAAACAGCGTTATATTTTGAGACAAAGAATACAATAAAATTAATAAATTATAATAAATTTTACTCAGGCAAATAATTTTAACATTAAATTCCCTTTACAAGTTAATAAAAGCAGAAGAGATCCAATATATTTGTTTATCGTAACAAAAATAAATTAATAAATCATCACGTCAGAAGCAAAGTATTTCTTTTTCTTCAACGACAAATTACACTGCAGATACAAGCCCGACCGCTATTTGGCCGCGGCATTTATCACAATTAACGCCACAAAATGGCCACTTAATTTTAGTACGGGACAATTCCTCCCTCTTTCTCTCCTCAAAAAAAGAAAGCAGCACCTTCGTTTACCGGCGACAAAAAGAGTTGCCCTTGTACTTTTGTTTCGCAGTTAACTCACTCGTAACGTGTCGTCACCCTTCCGGCAAAAACGTGCTATGGAAACGCGTCGCGACGACCCTTATATGAGCTGAAGGGTCGGAGAAGATTTGTGGTCGCGTTGGGTGGACCGCATAGGAAACTCAAAGGGACGGAATCCCAATCTCTTTCTATTGACGTGCGGTCAGACAGTCGATTTTGAATGGACTTCTCTAAAGCGAAAATCGAGAAGGCGCGTTTCAATTGTTCGTTCGAATGATGCCAGCGATAGAGCCACGGACAATCTTAAAGGTTGTTGACTGACAACTTCGAAAACACATGTATCACGTGGTATAATAACTTGGCAGGTGCTATAGTCGCAGTTACAATATCGCTTTGAAAGAATACTTAGCAGAAAATGCGATATTCTGCTCTAATTAATAGATTCTATATCAATGCAATTATATCTGTGCAATCTAATATAGCAAAAACCATTTCTTTTGTTCAAATAATTTACTTAATTCAAATGTATATTTCATTTACTTTGTCAACACTCTATAGTACATGACATAGTTTATTATAATATCATTGGTTACAATTATATTTTATAACTTTAGTATCTTTATATAATATATACCTAAGTGTGTAGTTCAGATTATCTATCTTTGTCAGGATAATGACATACAGTATGACAAACAAGTGCAGATCTCAAAAATACACTCATATATAAAATATATATTAGAAGACATTTGTGTATCAAAATGCATGGTGCATTTAAAATTATAAATAAAATCTATTGTAATGTTTGATGTAAATTACAATATATCACAAAAGTTATCTTCATAAAAAATTCACTTGATATAATCTATCCTGTTCAGAATTATTAACCCATATAATATGACAAATAACTAAAAAATAAAAAAATCATACATACATAAAAATATATTTAAAGACACAGTATATATCAAAACGAATATATATACGGAATTATTATATTTTATAGAAATCTATCCTAATGTCTGATGCAAATAACAGATTTATCTAAATAAATTTTAAAAAGTTGACTCTAAAGTTGATAATCTATCTCAGAATATTCAAGGCTATATTCAGATTCCCACCCGAGTGCCACCCAGGTATCTTTCTATCCTTATAGTTTGCCAAATGTTAAACAAGGATGACATGATACCCGGAGAGCACTCGGGTGGGAATCTGAACACGTCCTTGTATCCATATAATATGATAAACAATTGAAAGATCAAGGCATGAATATATATATGCATATACATCTAAAGATATGCGTATCCAAACAAAAATTACACAGAATTATATATTCTATAGAATTCTATTTTGATATCTGATGCAATTTTCTAAAATAAATTATACAAAGCTCATTTCAGAGCTAATAATTCCTTGTCAGTATCCATGTAATGTGACAAATGATAGAAAGATCAGAAATGCACACACGTAAATAAAATATATATTTAAAAATACTCGTGTATATCAAATGCATAAGATTACAAGATTCTATCTTAACAATGAATTGGGATAGATTATTCTCTCTATCTTAACAATAAATTATGGACTTCTTAAAGCAAACTTTATAAAGTTAATTTCAGACTTATTTTTGTCATTTTGCTCATGCAATATAATAAATAGTTAAAAGATCAGAAATACATATATAGTAGATGTATATATATTTGAAAAGATATTATGTATATAAACTGCATCTTATATAAAATTATAAATAAAAATCTCTAATATAATTCATAGACCTCCTAAATAAACTTTATGAAGTAGACAGAATAATCTATCCCAATCAATGAAATGCCAGATAATGTATGACATTGAATCATGGTAACCAGAATACATAAAATTACACTAATATGTAACAAATATAGTACACATACCAGTTGACGTATCGCCTCTATAGTTCAAAGAGCTCCTTCCATGATTAATTCACTGCTCCAAGATACTCCAGCACACTAGTATAATAAAAAATTGAAGAATTCAAAATAAATATGTATATGTATAAAATGTGCATTTAAAGACACACATGTATCAAAATGTACCACACATAAAGCAAAAAAACATATTTTAAAATTTGTATTATAGATTGTCTAAAGTGAGTATTCTAAAGATTCTATTTTAATGTGTCAGACCACAAAAAATGCATATTATAATATAATGATTCAGTATTGCATCACGACGAGCAAAATATATAGAAATTACATTAATATATAACAAATACGATATATTGACTTAACAGTCGATATACCACCTCTGCAACTTGATGAGTCCCTTCCGTGACTACTCCACACTACTTCAAATATTCCATCGCACTAATAATAATTATAAAATGACGTTAATGAACGTAAATTATTAAAAAATTACTTTTAGTAATCATTTTGATGTCATTTCTATGATATGATGAAATATTCTGCTTGAAAGAGAAAGAGAGAGAGAGAGAGAGAGAGAGAGAGATACAAAAGATACACATTTAAAAACACATGTATGAAAATGCACATAAAATTATAAATGCAATTTATGTAATAATTATATTCTGAATTGTAATGTTAAATTCTCTAAAATATGAAATTTAGTTAAATTTGATAAAGATTCTACTTCAACGTGGCAGACCATGTAAAATACATATCGCATTGCTATAATAATGAAGTATTAAACCATAGGAAGCAGAATACATGACATTACAGCAATATACAATAAATATATTATTCATTTACCTATCGAGAGAGATATATACGTATCACCTCGGTTGAGTTCCTTCTTTACTCCATCATTCTCAGATAATTTATCGTCCAAGACGCTCCATCGCATGAATTAGCACAACACAATTACCGCTCGATTACTTTCTTTTTTCGCACGACACTCTCGACGCGTTTATTTTACGTCACGATGCCCCGGGAACGCACAGGCAACGCGAAGTGTAATCTCCAAGGTTCAAGTCAAGTTATCAAGACGTATCGTCAAATTATCGATCGACAACGTTCTATCACCCTCACATCGCAGGGCGACTAATTAATATGACACAGTGAATGTTTATCCGCGCTTTTATCGTCGGCGTTATTGTTCGCGAGTGTCACATAACCAAAGTGTAACATCCGATCGTCCACCGTCAATTACGATTCCCCCTACATATAATTCGTGTATGTAGTCATGACAGATTCGCGATAAGTAATCAACAGGAGATGACCGTCCGTTATCTTACTCGATCCTTCCACACTTCTCACCGAACTTACGATAAACACTACCGACGCGGTTGCGTAAACATGACCGTTATTTACTGTCTCGCGCGCTCCGGTCAAACTTTGGATCCCGCGCGTCCAATATCACGCTCGTAACGAGTATTCGAGACAAGTTAACACACGCGATACAACTCACCTGCAATATAAGATATTATATTCCGATATTCCCGATGCTTTTTGCGCTCAAAGTACGCCTGAAATACGGTCGAATACGCTCGAAATAAGTAACGCCAAATGGCGATCCCCCCCACTGCGTCGAAACGATGTTGCCGATGGGCTCGCGCTAACTTCACGACGTAAGGTACGTTCACGAACGAGGAGGTAACCACTATCTGAAATATTGCCTCACAGATTACATAATTTTATACGATTTTATTTATGACAATTTTACTTGTAATAAGTAATTTTTTTCACTATATTATATGCGGTCATTTGGTAAAATAAACTATTTTATCTAATATTACATAATTTATTTTGTAGTTGCATATGTGATTGTTGATTTATACAACGGAACTTTATAATTCAAATTTTATAATGATTTCAGTAATTCCGTCTCACGATTACATTGAGCGATTACCCCCTTGATTGATTTTGCTTGGCGATTATATATTTTTCTTTTTCTTTGCGTTATGGCATTCAATAAAACGAGGCTATAGAATTCAACTCTTATTACGTATTAATACTGCATGTCATGATTGATCATGATATTCATTCAGTCCTCAAGTCAAGTTCCCGCGCGTTATAACGTTCGTGGATCCTGTGTCGTGAAGTTGTAGCGCGAGCCGGATCAGCAACATCATTCGATGTAGCGGCGAACCGCCATTTAGCATTCCTGTTTCGAGCGTATTTCGGACGTACTTCAAGCGCAAAATGCATCCGGAATGACGGCTTATATTGCAGGTTAGTTGTATCACGTTAACTACTTGTCTCGAGTATGTTACGAGCATGATATTCGACGCGCGGAGTGCTCGCTGAAGTTCAACGGAATCGCGAGACAATAAACATCATGTTTACGTGTCGCGTCCACGTCAGTAGTGTTTATCGTGAGTTCAGTGAGATGTGCGGGAGGCTCGAATAAGACAACGGACGATCATATCCTATTGATTATTATTTGTCGCGAGTCTATCACGAACGTATAAATCGTGTCGGCGGAGTCGTAATTACATTCGGTAATCGACGGTGGATGATTGGATGTTTCACGTTGGTTATGTGATACTCGCGAATAATGACGCTGATCAGTTACAGTTTATTAACATCATTTTAGTATTATCATGATTAATTTGCTTAAGTACGAATGCATTTCTAATTCTTCAATTTTTGAAGAATTAGATATATTAGTGTGATAGAACATTTGGAGCAGTGGAGCAGTCAAGGAAGGAGATTATCGAGTTGCAGAGAGATGGTACATCGACTGATAAATCAATATATTTGTTACATATTGATGTGATTCCATATATTCTGCTCGTCTTGATTCAATACTGTATCATTATAGCGATGTAATAATATGCATTTTGTATTATCTGACACTTTGTCTTTAGGAAGCTTACTCTAGATATAATTTATAATTTTTTAAAATACAATCTTATTTATAATGCTATGTACAGTGTATTTTGATACATATGTATATTCAAATGCATATTTTATTTACATATATTTATTTTGAATTCTTCAATTTTTTATTGTGTTCGTAGGCTGAGGTATCTTGGAGCAGTGAAGCAGTCAAAGAAGGAGTTTCATTTCATCGGATTGCAGAAGCGGTACATCAATCGGTAAGTGAATATATATTTGATGTACCGGCGTGACTTCATGTGTATTCTGCTCGCCATTATTCAATACTGTAAATTATTATACGTGGCATTGCTCTGATTGTTAAAATTAAACAAAGTTAAACGAGAATTACACAAAGATGTTGACTTTAACATGTTTCCATGTCTCAGGAAATTTACGGCTTTAAGAGTTAAAGTTAATATTTTATTTTTAATGATGTATATAAGATGCTGTTTGAGATATAAATATTTTTATATATCGCCTTATATAGGTATGTATATATTGTAAATGCCCTCTTATGTATATTTTTATATATTTTGATTTTATTATTTCTGATTTTCTTTAACTCTGTTTATCACATTACATAAATAAAATGACAAAAGATAGATCGGAAATTAATTTTATGAAGTTCACTTTAAGCAGTCTGTAATTTATATCATTGGATAGAATCTTCAAATTTTTTATTGATATGTGAGCATTATCGTATGTATTTCCATTTACGGGTGCATTTTTTATTTTTCTATCGTTTGTCACATTACATTTGTTCTGACTATTCTGACAAGGATGGGTCATTTATAAGTTAAAGTTTATGAGTTGCCTCAGAGTTTTATTTATTAACAATTACATGAAGTAACGTTATAAGATATTTTTATATCGACAAGCAATGTGTAATACTTTTTATCATAAATATTTAATACTTTTTAATTGTAAACCATCATTTAATAAGTATAATAACTGAACACACATATGTTTATGCATGTAGGACAGTGTATCAACGTAATAAATTGTTGTATATGTACAAGTACGTGTACTGGATACAATAATTTATTATGTGTATACATGTAATTCTCATACGTGTTTAATTACTCATCAAATTATGATTTATAATTAAAGTTAATGATACAATATTAAAAGTATGTTACTAAGATTATTACTTTAATTTGATTATTATTGACGGATATATCTGTATCATTATTATTCTTGAATAATGCATAGAACTTTAATGTGTATCTGATTACACACTGTATATATATTATATTAAATTAAGCATTATTCATTGAGCAATATTTTTAAATAAGTTGAGCGATTATTGTGAGCAATTGCTTTGTGCGTTTCTTTTGATGAACACACAGGATCTTCAGATAAGCTTAGGACACTCGCCGCTTAATTTTCACGAGATAATCCACCAATGACGATCCTTGCCTCTCGTTCCATGCCTTTTAACGTCACTTTAACGCGCCACGATATCGATCTAGCTAGTCGTCACACGAGATGTGTTTCTCCGACTCGCGGTTTTTCCGGGAAAGAGTTTTCGTAAAATCGACCCATCGTTCTCGCCGAGTCAGCGCGCTAATCCTTATTTAACCCGGAGTTTATCAGCCGCATCGAGGCACGCGGGATTAACTTAGACGCGCGCCAGCACAATGGGACGCACGAGGGGACACCACTTAACGTACCTTCGGCCCCTTCTATCTCGATGCTGAGAACGATAGAGATCGTGAACGAGAGTCGTCAGTGCTTTTGTACCTGTGGATTGCTCGACAAAGCTTTTTCGTTTTTCTTTTTTTTTTTTTTGTAATGGAAATCGAGTGAGGAATTCGGGTTTGACTCACTGGGATGTGAGTACCTCTCCGACCGACGCATCCAAGATGTGATTCAATCCATGGCATTGGAGCTAAATTAAAACGTCGATCGCCGCGACGTTTCTCGTCTTGCGAAGATGTATCCTGCCGGATATTTCTGTATTCGCGGATATAAAATGTTCCTTGCAATTGCTAACGTCAGCGAGTAAGATATTATTGTACAATCCGTGTATTATCCATGCTTTCTAAAAGAACTCTATATGAAAAATTATATTTCTGGATATTAAATCTTCTTTTAACTATTCAGGTAATTCCGGGGGAACAAGGTAGATATTTTTACGTTGCAAACGTGAATCGTACATCATTCTTTTTCGTATTCTTATTTTGATATTATTTGTTTCGGTAAGACGCAGTAATAGTTATGTCTAAATTTAGATTTTTGAGAATGATAAATGTGAACGCTAATAATATTATTATAACTGTAATTGATATAATAACGCAGTTAGCACTCATTTATCATCCTCAACGAGAATTTTATTATTGCATTTCAACGAAATGTGATATCAAAATATAAATGTGAAAAAAAGTGATACGATTAATCCAATCCTCTCGTTGCATCGTAAAAATATCTTTCTCCAGAATTATCTCAATTCTTTTAATTACTTAATCTGGTTAGATTAAGTAATAGAAGATTTATTTTAAATCGTCGTAACTGAAAGATTTATTTTAAATCTTTGTCCGAAAATACGATCTCACATAAACTTTTCACGACATGAGCTTTTTAGAAAATATACGAAAATATTTTATTAATTATATAGGTGACAATTAATATTATATTATATATAATATTATATATAATATTAGATTTAATAATTAATGCTTTAGACGATCTGTACTTGTGTCAAAATTTGAGAATGTTATATATATATACATATATATGTATATATAATTATATACATGTATTTAAATTTCACTTTAGGTGATACGCAATTTACGTCGGATTTCAGAATTTAATTTTATATTGCATGTATTTTAATATACATATATTTTAAATATGTGCACATTCTGATTCTCTAAATACTTTTTATGTTACATGGCATCTAAAGTTATAATAAAAAAATTTTATTCTGAATTTTTTGACACAAATCATGAATCATCTGAAACGAGCTTAATTTTGTTAAATCTCTCAATTTGACAAATTTTATAATTTGCTGTCTCTTTCGTTGCTGTATTAAAAAAAATTTTATTGATTAAATTATTACCTTGTTATTATATATTATAGATTTACAATGAATCGTGTATTCTCTATTTCCCGATTTTAACTGGAAAAATATTCGCGACAGTACGATTAGAGCCACTAATCACCCATAATTTCGGGACTAATTAAATGACACGCTTGCCGATACGCATTTCCTGCAGCAGTGACGCGAATCGATCAGTGGCAACCATCGCATGTGACTTATGGTTTCAAATGTTGAACGTTTAATGAAGAATTTGCATGACATTACGGTTGAACCCTTCCGCGACGGATTAATGCGCGCGACTTTTGTCGCATAATAGCACGATAATGAGCGCCCGGATCCTGATTCCCTAACCGGTCGTAAAAAATTGTGACCACTTATGTCTATGCTAATTTTATTTCCCGGCGAGACCAATCGCGCCATTAAATCAAAAAACGGAGGCACGGCAGAAGTGTGAACTGAAGAATAAATACGAAATGAGTGAATCGAGAGAATCGAATGTACCGCGGGTGACAGATCTTCGCCTATTTATCATAATAGCAAGAAAAATCTTATTAATTTTGAGCATGCAAATTAATACCATTCTCCATTGCGCTTTAGCATATCAGATACGAATATCAGAGAGCATTTTTTTTTTCCTTTATCAATTATTTCCATCTTCGAAGAATGATCTCTTTATTTCCGAATCGAATAAAACCATCACATTTGCGATCTCATCATCAAAAATCTAATCTAATTGATACACTTCTCCGCGCGCATGGATAGGCTTAAAAGCGTTTCGTGCTATAATGCAACCTTAACCAGACGAATATGGTCTTAATTGGAGCACGAAGTGCAACGAAATTAATTTTATCGACACATGAAATTCAGATCGCACCGCGGCCACGCGGATTAATTTCAATTGTAGGTATTATTCGCGAAATAACAGCACCGGCCGAATAATTGAATTTTTTATCGTCTTTTATTTCGATATATCGTCGATTGATTATATGATGCGAATTTCAATCATACTCGAACGAGTCCATGTGCATACACTTTATTAACTGTGAATGGATTTTTATCAACTATCAAAGGAAAATTTAATATTTCAAATAAACTGAATTATAACATTTTTATGTAAAATTCCGACTTTCAGTCTTTGATAATGTTTAGCAGTAGGGGGTGTAATATTAAAAATTTTTTATTGGTATATTTTTATTTTTTAACTAAATAAAATTTTTTTTATTGTGTTATTGATATATTTGTTCTTTGTCGCAAGTAATGCTTCGATAATTATCGAATGAGCAGTGATTACTTACTTTTACCAATATCATCATATCTTTATTAAGAGTCTTCAAACACACTATATATATATATATATATATATATATCACATTTATCACAGGTTACAAATTATCACAATCAACTTTCTGACATAAACAATAAAATTGATAATACATTCAATGCTATTTTTTTTAATTCTTATATCTCGAGAGAATCTTACTGAGTTGTAATTAGTTCAATATTTGCAGGGTTGCGTTCAGAAATGTTCACCGAATGTTTAGTGTTGTTTTATCTTTGTTTAACATTCGATGAACAATAAAGATAAAGTGGTATATCCTGAATTCCTGAATGCATCCGTGCAAATATTGAATTGATTACATGGAAAAACAAGCCCGATAATTTAAAAGGAGTTTCTTATAATTCGACATATACATTATATAGATATATAATATAATATATAATATTACATTAAAACATTCATACTTTTAAAGAAATGGAATAGGGAGAGCAATTCTCTTATTTCAAAGCTATACTGTTTGCACGAACACGAGCGATTTCCTTTGTAAAGGAGTTCATTGCGTGTTTCGGTCGGTTGTCGATGTCATACTCGAGTAAAAGGGGCGTACTTAATTAATGAGCCCATTCTAGATTGCATTGTTTGTCACATTGCGCGTCTCTTCTAAAGCCTCCAGCTTCTATTTGTGGCTCGATTCGACAATTCGGCCTGGCAAGTGAACCGTTAAAGCCACGTTGAGTGCTTCTCCACTCGTCTCTGCGTTTGAGTAGATCAAGTACACCTGGTTATACATCAATTCAACTTCCTGCGACCTCCAACAAGATCATTAAATTTATACGCTTAGCCATTATCTATAAAAGCTCATTCAAAAATACTATCGTAAATGTCATTGAATGTCTATGTACTTACTTGGCAGTCTCTTTTCAATTCTCTTTTATAAAGGCAACGTATATACAATTAGTGCAAAAAGTATTCAAGAAAATTTCCTATAAAAAAAGCTTTATTTGTAGAACATGAACATTATAATTAACAATTTTATACAATGAATACATTCTGTTCTAACATAAACAAACGAACTTTACGTGTATTCCTGATTTCTCGACTATATGAATACTTTTTGAGCATTCAAACAATTTTTAATTTTTGCTTATTTTTAAACGATATATTTTTTATAATTAATACATATCATTTTGGTATATATAATTTTGAGAAACATATAGTTTATTTTATTTTCATGAATAAATTGTTAATTATCTAGCAAGAAATGACCGCCAATTAGACGTTGAATCAATGTCGAATTGGTGTCGAAATCATTCTATTGATATTTCGGTATCAATTTGATGAGTCATTTCTCGTTAAATGTTTACTTCTTTAAAATAAGATTATTTTTTAAATATTTTCTCTGTACGAATAATTTTTACACTGACTGTAGCTGATTTTAAAAGTCAGTATGATAAGAATCTGTCAAAATTTAATGCCTTTGTATAATTGTTAGATTTAGATTTTATTATACATATTTAATAATAAGAATAGGCTATATCTCTATACGTAATTTCTATGTTTATTTTTAAATATAAAATTTACTTAATTTTTATTTTTACGTAATATATTAATTTAATCAATATGAAATTCTTATCATTGTTGTTAATCAATATGATTTCTACATAAAATATGTCTTTTAAATAATGCAGAGGCATTGCCAAGTGATATCTTAGGCTGCTTTCCTTTCAGAAAATACAATCGGTACAAACGTTGTTTTATCTCTCTTGGCATTCAATAACAAAGAAAGAAGATACTTGTGTTGACTGTATTTCTTAAAAGAAAAGTAGTTTTAATATCGTATTTTATTGATTTCCATGAATATAAAATTAAAATGATTAATACACGATTATATATATATTTATATATATATACCATATATATGTCTTAATAAAATGAAAACGCATTTAATCATTTTATATTACCATCCATGCTTTCTTATATCATCTTCTATTTTGCAAGAACTTTAAAGGATCCTCATTAAAGCAGAGCAGGTCGGTGCATTAAACTTCTTGAATCACGTTCGTGTAATGTAAGCGGTAAATCATGGCACCACGGGACATGGTCTAAACTTTCGACGAAATTTTGTCTTGAAGAAACAAAATTCCACAAAGTAATTACAGAGATTTGTCTCGTGTATCTTTTACTAATATTAGCTTTAGAAGTAAGTTTTGTAGTTTATCTTGAAGTTAATTGTTTCTCAGAATCTACAAAGAATTTTGATTGATTATCTATGTCAATTGTCAACCATAAAGTAAAATTATAACTAAGAATTCTGAAATGAAATGCGATTTATGTAATTTCAAACATGAAACAAGAATGTTTTAATGTAGAATCACAATACTATTGCACATAAAGATTATTCAGTAAGAAACACCCTTAAAGGTGAAGGATACGAAAATTTTCGAAATATTTGTAAAATAGCTAATCGTAAAAGCAAATACTATCGTTACGATCGATATTTGGCGACGACAAGATGTCATTATTACAATCATTCCGTCGATCTAAACTCCTTGCGCAAAGGAGACGTATTTCTGTTCAAACTCCGTTCACATTCAGGTACGTGGTCTCAGGTTCACGCCCTGTGGGTATTTGACATAGGTTTGTGGTCTTTGCAATCGGATATTTGCGTTGTCGAGCATTCAAGAGCCGCCCTACCAACGTTTTGAAAGCGTTGTTAAATAGATTAACGACGGTGACAGAATAACTTCTGCGTTTTGACTCGACGCTTGCCGTCTTCGCTTTACTAAAAAGAAAAAAGAATCAAAGCAACCCGTTTATTTGATTCAATACAGATAAAAGATATATTTTATTAAAAATATGCTTCTATTAACTTTAATGATAAATTAATTTTTTAAGTAAAAATATAGAAAAATAACATTTTTTTATAATATAAGTAACATATAAAAATTTTTAATTGCTTAATTTTTTTATATTAGAATTTGTGAAGCAAATAATAAATTGCAGTTACAAAAAATAAAATTTATAAAATTAAAAATATTATAATTATACTTAAATTCACAATTCCAATACAAAATAAAATTTTTTATATTCTTTCGATTAATCAACCTCTATTTTAAAAAGGAACAAAGGGGGAATGGTCGTTGTGAAACCACACTCCCCTGATCATGTTAAAAAAGATTTTAGTTTCCATAGAGAAAAGTCTTTGTCGTATAATTTTATCGTGATACGGGCACTCTAATTGTATACTGTATCAGAGTATTTTAAATTAATTTTTGAAACTAAAAGAGATTCAATGAACAAAAAATTAGTAGATAAAAGAAAAATACGAAATAAGAAAAATTCTATCACAGTGTGATTCCACAAGATGAATGTAAAATACATATAATACGAATTGTAGAATAAATATCGTATTTCATGGGATGCCTACGATATATAGCATAATAAATGTAAAGATAAAATACGACATAAAACGTCGTATCAAAATACTTTGCGTGCTGTTTTCATCTTTATTTATCTGACTTTCTTCGTATTTCTCATCGTAATAGAATTTCTAAACGTCGCATAAAGGCGCAGAAAATTCGTTTGAAAATAATGCACTATCTCTCAGGAGAAATTACGTGAAAGAACGTGCGATCGTTTGAAAGATACGAGTATCGTGACGACCATAGCGAAAATCTTGAAGAATGCGCGTCGTCAAATGACTCCGAAAGAAATTAAAAAGGAATTTCTTCGGCTTCCCCGTTTCTTAATACTTTTATGCTGTAGGTAACCCGGGACATGAAAAAGATTTTATCAAACTTCCTACCACGTTATTTAATAGTAATGTAATGAAATTACTTGATTCATACAGTTTTCGCGAAACAAGAATCGAACAAACTCGTTTTGAAAAGTAATTTTTTTTTATATTGTTAAATATTGCTAATATAAGTTATATTATATTGTTATATAAAAATTTTTAACGATGCTATAGGTATACTTGTCATATAATCGATATCCATGTGACACGTGTAGCATAATTTATAGATAAATATCATATGTAGATATATACGGTACAAATGTTTTATCGCTTTGTATATTTCTTGCGTCAACAATTTGAGGTAGTTTAGCAAATAGATAGAGTGATATTTGTCAATTATATATGTGACATTTTTATTGTGACTATAAAAATAACATACAGTTCCATTTGTGTCTGTTAATGAAATGAAAAGAGACACGTATATTTTTTGACTGTTATAGAACTATACAATCAATTATACATATAATTACCGATAAACTTTTACAATTTTTTTTTTACATAAATCCTGTTTAATCTAAATTATATTTCATGATAAAAATAAACAACTTTTTAAATGTTTTCTGTGTAAGTTATAATTTGCAGATTATTCTATCTTTGGATAAGTTTTTTTTATGACTCACTTTTCAGTCAGATTTAAAATTTATTTGGCTAGAAAATAAAATTTGCGATTTATTTAACAAATTACAAGTATTTGTTTAGATATTTGCGTGAATCATAAATTCGGTAGCAACTCAATGATTCTCATGAAACGAGCGAACTGTCGTTTAATGGCTCGTTAAAACGGTTGAGCCCGACCTGCCCGACTAGTTCCATAACCAAACAGAGATCAGCAGTTATGGCATTCACCGCAGGCCCGCGGGCTACACGGTTATAATTTTTCTTAGGTACATAAAGAGAAAAGATGATCGCCTCCGGGCTATGACGATATGTTTCGAAAAACATCTACTATATTATGCAAGCCGACAGCTATTGAATGGCGTATCGGGTAAAGCCGATATATAAGTTCGCAGATTTGAATTTCTCACGAGTTCAATGAGATGATGAATATCCGATATCATACACTGTATTCAATATACATGATTACTGGCGTTACAGTCACTTTTGAATAATTTTGTTTAAACAGATAAATTTATATAGGTAAACAATCGAGTTATATTTTATTAAACAATTTTAAATTTATTAATAAAGAGGTACATAATCATGCATCTTACAGAATCAACTAATAACGTTTAATTTTTTTACCACTCGAATCGCATGTTTTATAATCAGTATATTTCTCTTTAGTATTTTTAATATTTTTTGATACTCGTGTAAATGGTATGGTCGATTCACAATGGAACTGAAGCAAACGATCATGCTATATCCGACGCAAGAATATCCGAAAGTGTATCGTCGCGTTGTATCGACGACTAGGATTTTCTGTGTGCATTCGGGGTGAGGAGTTGCGTGTGTTTGATCGAACCCACCTATTGTGCGCGCGATCCATAATACGGCGTTCGTAGGATTCACAGGGCCCCCGTGGGTGCCCTCATTGTTGGCCCGGTGCGATGCGTACCCTTCGCTGTGTGCAGAAGTGCTTAATGCAATAATGCAATATAAAGATACCATCGGGAACTCGATGGCCCGTGTTCTTTGCTCAGCACACACGATCCTGTCCTCGCTCGACGAGATTTTCTTCCGGCGGGAACGTAAATTAATAAGCGAACCGTACGATCACGTCTCGATCTCGACTTGAACTCGTAAATTTTGTAATTGGGTTCGTCAATTGATCGCTATGCATCGTGACGGCATCTGCTCTTCGATTCCGTTTAGTAGTGAATTACGCGAGAAGAGAGTTGAATTGGCAAGGATTACTCACTATAGCTGTTCGGAAGGGCAAACGTACCGTGACTTTAAGTTTAACGAGATTTCGCGTTTTAGTCACATCGTCGTCTAAAGACTTGTAATTTAATGTACTATGTTTATTACTATGCTCAATTTAAATTTTAAGATTTTCCAGTATTAACTTCTGCATTTAATATTCTATGTAACATGTCACATCAAAACGATAAACGAAATTTATCTTCTCTTTTTTTGCGTTTTCATGTCACATATTTTTCAATTGCCTTTATTTTAACGCTTTTATTTTAATAATTATTATATTTTAATAATTATTATACAGTTTTGCTCTTTTTAAGAAATATTTAATATATGTTGCCGCGGATATGTTTAATGTTAATTAAACGAGTTTTATCATTTAAATTGCAATTTTACGAGACATGATCATATTGCATTATATTTAACAACAGTGTTAACAGAAATATGTATTATACCTACCATAATTGCAGGAAATTTTATTTAACTTCGATTTTAACGACGAAACGGCAGGCTCATCAATTCTCTATAGCGTCGCTGCGGTTTTGCTCGCATGTGAATAATTAATGGGGTCAAAACCAGCGCTGAATCGTACGGCCGGTAGTAAAAGCGAATTCGACCGAGCATAATTCTCGGTTTATAGTCTCCTGCACAGGTGCAGAAATAGGCAGTCGGATTAGAGATCCGGACCGGCAAGAATTTATTGGCTGTCGTGACACTGCCGACACCAACGACAAATTTTTATCCTAGAGTCGAAGCATGAGAGTCATCAGTACTTTTTCACTTCAAGAATTAAGCCAAATGATCCTTGTCTTCGATGATAAAGTATTGTCATTTTATCTTGTTAGAAAAGTTAAGCAGAAAATACACTTTAAAACTATCTCTAATTTAATATGGAAGGATTATTTATATGGAGTAGTAAAAATTTTGATGATTTTTTTACAAATTCAAAATTACTTAGGTTTTAGAAAAATCTAGATCATTTTAATCGGTTAGCAATTAATACATTATTATTTATTAATGTAATTTATTATATTGTTTCTTTTAAAACAAATTTTATAAGCTGTATATAAATTTAATTCACTTCTTTTATTAGTCATTTTAGTGTAGAAGTCTGACAAAAGTAGTTTGAAAAAAATTCTAATATATTCGTCTTTGATTTGTCTTTAATTCAGAATTAGATTTATCGTATCAAGGTCTTCAAGGTACAGATCTCCAATTCAATCAGTTTCCCAATCTTGAACTCGATTTTTCTTGCCTTGCCTTAGAATTCAACAATTTGTCAGAGAGCGCATCCTATTGCCCGCGTTAATGAAGAAGAAGGTCGGGTCAAGAGGGGTTACCGCTCGTGACCGGCCACCGGATAAATTACGTCACGCCTCACACAGTATTCAGGTAGCCACCAGGTGTTTGCGTACCCTACCAGCGAAACTATCGAGCTATTCGAAAATTTTCGCTGCTTCTCCAGATTTCTTCAGTTCAATATTCTTCCCCCGCCAGTGTGCCTTTCGAATTCGCGTGGTATGTTTCGCCACAATGTAAGACTTTCTGCCCCTAACATGTCGGCTTTGTCAGCGCCGCGCTGTCTCGCTCGACTCTCTGACAAATTGGCTGAATCGAAGGTGAATCTTGTACTTTAAAATGAAAATAAGTTTGCTTATGTGAGAAAATTGATCGTTCGATTTTCAAGACTCGTTGATTTTCATCATAAATACCAAAGGTTCAAAGATGAACAAGCAAACGATCTTGTGATCGTTGCTGGAAATGTACGCTTGCCAGTAAAAGATACGTACTCCTTGGGAATTTTATTTTATCGACAGTATACTATATATAAGCACAATAAAAGTTTCGCCGGATTCCTAAATAAGTAGGACAGATCGCGCAGTATACATATTATATACTTTCTCAAATACCATCCTCGAGTTGAGTAAATGTATTTTTTAACTGAAGTTCTTTTATTCGTGTATCTTTAGCTGTAACTGAAAGCCTTTAAAAAACTCTTTAATAAATTTAATCTCTCAGGGTCTAAAAAGAATTTTTTAGCAGTTATCAAACCGTCAATAAAAGTTCATTAAACATAATATATGAATTTATTACGATATTCAATGATACATTTTGTTATAGAATAATTAAAAGTTACTTTCAATTTAACTTTCATTATATTTTCAAAAATACATTTGAAATTTTTTTTACGCTGAAAAAATCTAATAATATTGGTAAATATTAAGTGAAATAATTTCAATTAAATGTTTGATTAATATAATGAGAAATGATTTTATTTTTCTAAATATTCAGTAGCAATATTTATTATCAAACGTTAGTTAGTTATATTATTATTTGCTAATACTTACTAAATATTTTAAAAAAGTAAAATTATTTTTGATTATATTAATCAAACAAACTTTAAAATAATAAAATCAATTAAGACTCCTTACAACTCCTTCAAAAACAAATTGGAGAGAATAAAGGGCAATAGGAATCTAACACAGAAGTCGCGTAATTAAAAACACCATTAATAAGTGACAAAAATCATTTATTTGTATAACGCTCTTTTATTATAAAAATAACGCTCTTACATGTTTCGGCTAACTTTTTAGCTCTCTTCAGAGAACAAATTAATTAATATAACTAATCAATACAATTTTTCAATCAACAACGAGCTCCTCCACGTCGTAATAATTAAGATACAGAATAAATAACAGACAAAACTAAATGAATGAAAAAGAAAAAGAAAAAAAAAACAGAAAGTTCATTAATTTTTGGTCAAAGGTATAGAATGAAAGAAAGCAGACAATCTACAAAAGCCAAAACGACTGCATGTGTATAGCATTGACTGATTTCTTATTAATTAAACATTTGATTGAAATTATTTCACTGAACATTTGGTACTTATTACCAGATTCTTTCAGTGCACATAAGAACGACAAGCGTCGTAACTTCACGGTATAAATCGCGATTATTCGAAAAGTTCGCTTGAACCACGCGAATCCGCAAAAGTCGGCGAAAGTCTTTGGCAGCTGTCTCGTTTCCACGCCTATTTCTCGCGTTAGAACCAAACTATTTGTCGGATGCGCTATGGAGCCCTCCATCGGGATTCGACATGGTGGATCTCTCGAGGATTTTCGAAAAGCACGAAGGATTTCACGCCTCTCCACGAAGAGAGCGCTCGTCGCGAACCGTAAATGTTTCCTCGAGTACATCGCCGCCGTTGATCCAACCGACCGTACACAAGGGAGATCTAAAGAAAGGTAAAAACTTACACGGACATGTGGAAAGGTACACGGTAGTTGCAGCTCGTTTACGAAGTCGTTTAAAGAGAACGTATTTAGAGCTGTGAAACCAAACGAAATTCACAAGCTAACCCACAAATGTACTCTCCATGGTTACCTCTTTTAAGTGCTTTTTTATTGCTTTCGTTGTATTTCATCGAACAATGGTCGAGTTCTTGTGCATGGCCCCGATCTATAAATTTACTTCTATCTTATCCGTTCATGTAATTTCTGGTTCTTATAAAATTCTTTTTTTATATCGCGTATGGCATTATAGAATTTTTATGTGAATAATAGTATGAATGAAAAATTATGTGAATAAATAAAGAAATAAATTATTTATAATGATATTATATATTATAATTTTTAATTTTTGTTCAATCGTATCCTTCAATTTGTTTTTATTTTACGAAAATGCGTATTTTAATTAACGCTATTGCATTGTTGTATGGCTATAAACAATAAACGTAATAACCACTTGACTATACACTAGATAATAGAATCATGAATCGTGGAATTCGCAATTAGGGCAAAATTTAAGTAATTGTGGAGCAGAATTACAATTACGTGCGAAAATGCGCGAGAGCCGTTGTGTTTATATCGACAAACCATTACTAACCACGAAGTTAGTAATTAACGCGTGTGGTGAGAAATGCTTACAATTTATTATTGCGAATTATATCGTGAGATTCAACAATATATTAATGCACTTTCGCTTGTTTTGGGGTTCACTAATTTAAAAGTACTCTCACATGAATGTTAATAAATTTAATTATATAAATACATTTAATTCGAAATAATATAAATGATATAAAATAAATAGAAGCTTATTGGAGTCGACACCATTATTGGTGCGAAGAAAATACAATGTTGCAATTAAATGTACATACTGTTCGCGTAAATTTCGATCCTTGGTTTGGCTTTATATCAATCACTTTATATAAAAGATACAAGTAATGATATAAATAATCCAACTGAGCTAAGAAATTACTGCTACTAAATATAAAGGACATTCACTCGTATAAAGAAATAATATATTTTTAATTAAAGTTTAAATTATGTGTAATGATTATAAATGCAAGAATAAATATTTCTTAATAAAACTGAAATTAAAGTAAAGACATAGATTATATTTAAGGCATTGACAGGACCAATTTCTGGCTCTAAAGAAGCTTTTGCTTTGTAAAGAAAACTAAAAGAGTAAATACTTTGGCCTTTTTGCACAAGATGGGAAATCCATAAGAGCTTATACACGACTTTACTGCGAAATAATTTAGCTTTTAATTTAAATTCTCACATGCTTTTGTTAAAATTCACATACTGCCCTTATATGTATAATACAATCTACAAATATATGTTTTCTTATATCTTTAGATTTGCAAAATACACAGTTTTAAGAAGCTATAACTTCTTACACATTGCTGCTAAATTTATATAATTTATAAATTTTAAATTTACAGAATTTTGCCGCTTTTAATATCATTTAATATCTGTTTCAAAAGGAATAGAATCCGCAAAACTTTAATAAAATTTTTTCTTTTAAACAATAGTTTAAGTACTGATTAGTACGTAAAATAATATTTTCAAAAATTCGTGGCAACATATATTCATATTTAAAAAGAGCTACAATTGAAAATTTTATCATGCATGCGTCAAAAAATTTTTATATTATAAACGTTACTTAAGATTTATAACAAAAAAAAACTAGCGTGCAGTTTACGAATGAGAAGATAAGTCGACGAATAAGAGAAAAAGCAGTTGAAGGTATTTTTAAAGCGGATCATTTCTTTCGCGGATGCTGTAACATTTTACCGCAAGAGATTATTTCGCTTAAAAGCTGAACAACAGCTATATGTGAAGAAATCGATGATTAGCAAGAACTACAGAATTTCTTTACTGTATTGTAATACCGTAAGTTACATTTATCTAGCTTTGCAAAAGGTACAAAGAGACTTTGTTTAAAATAAAAAATAAAAATAAAAATATTTGAAATTTTATTTTAAAAAATAAATAAACATATATTAGATATAACATTATAGCATTAATTTAATTTGTTGTTTAGTTATCAAAATACTTAAGAGTATTTTTTGGAAAAAATTAAAATAATATCTTCTAATATATTTTCTAATTTAATTAAAAAATATTAATATATATAATAAAAATAAAAGAATTAATACATATAATAAAAATTTCGACGTGTGTGTATATATATATATATATATATATATTGCAAACTGAATTTTTATTGTATTATATGTATTAATCTTTTCTAAATAAATTAGATATTATTTTAATTTTTTTTAACTTAAATATTTTGGCCTGTTTTACATTCGAACTTTATTTTAAATGATAAATTGCTTTATCGTACTAATGGTGGGTATAAAATTTTCTTGCAACAATATTTTATCAATAAATTATTTTTTATAAATATAAAAAATATAAGAGTAATTTGTGTCATAACTCACTCTTTGTCTATGTCAGTTCACACCCACTCTCTTGGCTGTTAATCGAAGCAAGATGCATGCAGTACGTTGCATCTCACATAGGTATAAAGCCGGCAATTAAGCATGAAAAGTGAACTGCTAACTCATAAAAGGGCGTCGCGACGCGACATGGCGTATCGGCGTCGACGTCGCGTCTTTTAGATTGGCTTTACGCTTCCGCACGTGATGCAATTTTCAACGGTAAAGGAAGACGAGAGAGGAGAGAAGGGGTCAGTTTTAACGACGGTCCAACCGATCATGGTTTTAGGTGGGGCGAGTGGCTTCGTCACAAAGGATGGAAATTGATGAAGCTTCTCTATTCTGACGACGACGATCCTTCGATACATTTTCGATTCGCGTCCGCCCGACGCTCGTGCTCTCGAAAGAAATTCTTGCCGCGCGACAAAAAGGGACCCCACGTCCTTTTTACCGCCGAATAAATTGATTCGCGAAACCCCTGCGGGGATACCTCCCGTAAAATTCTTCACGTAAGGGGAAGGAAGCGGTACACTCCCGATAAAATCGTTGCTACACTTTGGCGAGAACGTTTTCTTTCCCGTCAATGTAGGCGAATCTGGGATGGGGTATACATATAGCATACCGAGAAAATGAAAAGCGCAAATAATTTTTTTTTTTTTTTTTTTTTTCAAATAGACACTTATTATGGATCTTCACCCTTTAGCAAAAAATCTATGACGATTGGAAAAAAAGCAAATGACAGTATATTGCCTCCTAGAAAGATATAAAACGCGATACTCTGTTTTTTTCCTCTACGTGGAAAGCAATCTGTATTTTTCTTCATAGGGATGAGACAGATCGGAAATTGAAGGATTAAACGTCGCGAAATGCTCTTCGTTCGTTAAATTGCAATAAACGATGTGCAACGTTTCGCAAGAACGATTCTAATAAATTGTATTTTCAGTCTGTTTCATCGTCAATCTATTTTCATATAGAAAAAGAAAACATTGAATATAAATATCGTATTTTCGCAAGAAAACATCTTTCGGTAGTAAGCTGAATAGGAAAAGTCAACTATTCATCAACTATCACGATTTTCGCATTTCCTCGGTTTCATTATGGTCTCAAGAAACGCGTTCGCAGTATTGCTATAAATTGTACCGCGTGCCACTAATGACAAATTAAATGAGGAAATCGATCTTTTATGCGGCGACACCTGACATCCCTGTATCCTTGTATCTGCGATACGAACCTCGAAAAAGTCAAAGTCGCAAAAGGAATATTGAGAACACACCTCTAATATGAAATCGATATTCATAAATATGTAATGAATTGAGTGAATAATAAATTTTCTTCGTCTTATACCGCCATCTTACTATTACACATCGAAAATAAATATAGATAGACTACACGTAATACATAACGTGACCTTATTTGAAAAATAAAAAATTCAGAAGATATAGTAAAGAGATCTTTTGAATTTTTTATTTTTCTATTTGTCAAAAATTTAGGTTTATTTTAAGCATCCTCTTACGATATTTTTTCGATATATTTGTTACACGAAAAATTTCCTATTCGCGTAAAAATTTCCTCACTCTCTCAGTGAGTAAGCAATCGAAATTTATGGCGTATGAAATATTGACTTTCAGCATCGCAATCTACGCGACCATCGTTCTATTATGTCATTAATAAAGCATAAAAAGTGTTTTTATACGCGGATCGTAAAGAACGCGGGCGGTAGCACGAGACAGTTGAGTACATACCATTGCGGCTATAAATATGAGAAAAAAGGAGAAACGCGGGAAGAGAAATACATCGTTCCGGCCCGACGCAAATTTACGAGAAATTCCCTCGCTCGCGGTCTACAGGCGCTAATACGAAATCAATAATCGACCCCGCCTCCATCCTGGCGAAAGGACGACGGCCAAACTTCTGGCGAATGAGTGCTACTTTTCAATGAAACATGTGTCCGTGTCTAGATCATTCTTCTGCACGGTTTCTCTATCTCTCTTGGAGTACCCTAAATTGGACATAAAGACCCCAGATCTCCGTTGGGATCACCGTTGAATTCAATGATCTCGGAGAGTTCGTATTATTCTCGTAGTAAGTCACACTGACCAGATGGTTAGGCTCTTCTTCTTCTTTTTCTTGGTTCGTATGGTGGACCGTAGTAAGCAGTTCATTCACAAGTGCTCGAGACTTCACCATTGTAACTGGAGTACCTGTAACCTATAGAAGAGTCCCGATATAGGCAGAACGAGCCCACGTAAAATTTAAATTTTTCGCATCGTCGGGAATTCTCATTGAGCTTCCGAGTGTATACAATGATAAAATGTAGCTCAACGAAGAGAGAATAGAAAAGTGAGGTGGTTCGGGCATTCTCGGGGGTGGCAAAGGAGATTCAACTTGGCGTTGGAGGACATTGCTGAGATGCAAAGGCCAAGTGCCTTTTTCGACTTCATTCATCGACGGCGCGGTGAATGGAGATCGAACGAATGGCATCCTGCTCTTATAGATATCATACGAAGTAATAGTCGCAATAGAGTGCGAAAAACCGCAGGATATCATCATGGGTGTCACTTGAAAAGTCGATCCTGCGTTCAAACCGGAAGGCCAGGTCTACGAAAAAAGGTTTAAGAGTGATCCTATTGATTTCCCCGGAGAGATCTTTGCAGTGGGTCTTATAAAATTGATGCTACCGATCAAACAAACAACCTTTTTCAAAAAGACGCGCGGTTAACGAGAAACGAATTATGAAATAATCAATCAGGTTGTCGTGAAAAATGAGGCCATTAGACACAATGGTCACGTTTAGTAGAATATTTATTTTGCAACTGTTTTCTTTGTACTGATTGGATTATACTTTTAAATCTGAAGAAAGATATAGTTCTATTACAGTGAAGAAAGCTCTCAACCGTTACAAAATAATCATTTTAATGAAAACGATCATTGTTGATGTTAATTGACAATAGACAAATATTTATTTTTAATCTTTAACACTAAAACCGCCGTCGTGCCAATTTTGTCCCGCCGGTAATTTTTGTCATCTCTAATTTTATCACTTTTTTATCTAAAGTTTTAAAATTTTTTTACTTTTAATTAATTAATGTACTACTACCAACAATTTTATCTTTGTCCATACGATAGGTTCTGAAAAAATATTGAATTTACCTAGAACCGCCACTGGGCCATTTTTTACCCGAATTCTGAGTCTAAACCGTGTGTTTACTCAAACTTTGTTTACATTTTATTCAAGGAAAGTTATGATGCGTGATCTACCCTCGCGGGGGTGATCAAAGCGTAACATCGTGATCGGACGTTATTTCTCAGTTATTATTTCAGTGTTCACTCGATCGTATGTTTGTTTTTTTTTTACAAAGGCGTGCGTAATTGTGAAATCATGTCTGCTGTGGGTAATAAAACACTGCAACCAAACGAAATTATGGATCTCTTGAATGATATTTCGGAATGTGAATCTGATGGTGAACCTTTCGAAAATTCTGATTTTTCTTATAACTGACCTACATTGGTTCGGTAGTCAGTTATAATAATTTAAATAAAACAAATTTGTCCCAACAGAGGTCTGGGAGGGGGGAGTGCCAAACTTCGGCGATTCTAGTGTTAAACGCCTGTATCTATATATGATACATTTAATTTTTCTTTTTCCAATACTTTTCTAACACTTTCTTAATACTTTTTCCATTACTGGTATATATATAATTTTTATAATTAATAAAGATGCCTATCATACATAATGGCATCAGCGTTTTTTTTTGCAATACGTTTATTTTTATGAAAGTTATAAGCAATCGAATTAGATTGAATATGCCATATGTATGTTTCTATAATGTTTAAAGGTTAAATATGCGCAAGTCTTAAAAAAAAATACATGTTCTTCTCTATAAATTTTTTAGCTTATTTTATATTCATCAAAAATTTATTCATTTTATTAATCTAGAAATATCTTGATATATATTTAGATGTAAAATTAAAATTTTGTTGAAGTATATTATCCACCACATGAGAGATTAATTGCGGAACAGCGTTTTATTATTTACTTATCTCTGCACGCTTGAAAGTGTGAAAAATGTCAGGAGCGAAAATATCGGAGGTTGTGCTTCGCAATTTCCGAGCTGTATCAAAGAGCTTGCCTATACATTCTTCCTATGAACCGAGGTTCACTAACGCATCGATCGAATCTTACTAGAAGAAAGGTGCCATATGTTTAACGATAATACTGCCTACTCTGTACTCCCACATGCTGTATCACTCTTGATAATAAAATAAAATACGTAAACAACAATTTATGTATGTCGCACTACACGTGTACGTCCTTTTTACGCCCACTATGAAAAACAAACGACATCCTTTTTGATTTTGCGTATTTTTCCTACATAAACGGTACGCAGGACAAATAAAAAGGTGGTAGAGGCTAAGTAAATAACATGTTAAACGGTATTACATATCTTCTAACAATAATTAAGTTCTATCAACATGTACAACACATTCGCGATATACAAATATCCATTCTTCTGAGGATGGTAATCAAATTTTTCGAAGTGTCTTGAATTCTTTCGATATTTTATTCGTATAATCAATGTGTCATAAATATAGGATTTGAACGATTCTGTTATATCTGTTGTAATATTATACTTTTTATCATTATTGAGATGAAATAACATTATACCTAATACTTAAATATGTTTCATCTTTCGAGTTATATAGTTTATGTACTCTCTAAATGACGTCTACTGAGATTTTAAGGCGTAAAACTTAAGCCGTAAAAAATTGTCCAACCATAGTCAATTGTTCTCCACACATTTAACTGTGATTGGTCAATTTCTTACAACTTAAAGTTTAAAGTTTAAGTTTTACCCCTTAAAATCTCATTATAGACATCGCTTTATACGTAAATTAGGAAATTTAAAATAACAAAAAAAATGAACAAAGTTCTTTGATACCCCTTAATGTCGAAACTTATTTTTCTTCTCTACTTCGCTCCAAGATCAACCAGCTTTCTCAATCATAAATCTTTATTTCTCAGAGTTTCTTAAAGCTTCACAGGCGACCGAGAGTGCGGCTTCTCCGTAATTCTTTTTGCTGGCTGCACTATGAAAGTGCTGTATTGCCTGACGTCTTTGATAAAGTGCCAACAGAGTCGCGACTTTTAACTCGAACCATCTGGGTCACAGTCTTTTTAATATATTGTATTAAATAATAGTCCATAAAATGTCAAATTATGTTTAATTCAAAGGACTTACGATAACTTAATATTTAAGAAACGTAATTATACACAAAAACAAATTCCAAAAAAATAAATTAAAGACCTAGATACTTACTATATAAGCGAATAAAATAAGAAAGAGCGCTCACAGATACATACATACACACACATATATATATATATATATATATATGTGTATACAAAACATGACTAAAGTAAAAAGATAAGTTATTTTAGATTCAGCCTATAAAAATGTATATGGGGATTATAAAAAAAAATTGATTAATCAGTATTAATCAGTACTAATCATGAAATATGCTTAATTTATGGAAGTGATAAAAGGGGATACTTGCGGTATATCGCGATGGGTGGATAAAACTTTAGAAAGATAGCCAATCTGGAGCGGACTGAACAAGGGGTTTTATATGCACTTTGATAGCGCGTATTGCTTTTTCCCATCGAAAGCTTTATCGCGTTCTTTTTCTTCTTTTAGTCGAAAAATTGAAATACCAAATCCTTCGTCGACGGCGAATTTTATACCGATGAGAGATAACGATCGAATATGAAATGCGCATTTCAATTAATTAATTGCAATTTTCGCTTATGTTCATTGATTACGCGTAAAGTGACTAGCGAAATGTGATTTGTCATATATGTATAATGGCATTACCAATCGCTGTGTAAAAGCGGGATTATGCAAATATAAATGTTTTCTGGGAATAATAATTAAAATGGATGAATAGCTTTATTAAGAGAAACTAGGAGAGTTAAAAATAACACGTATAAATGTTGCAACATTTACATAAAAAATTAAATTACAATAAATTACATAAATAAACAAAATACAAAAGTGTATGAAAGAGATAGAAGTTTATAATTATTTATATCCGTGTTATATATACTTTTGACTTCAGTCTCCTATATACAGTTAGATCAAATTATTATGAAAATAGAGTATAGTATTATAATTTTTTCTAATGAAACGTATTAAACATTTTATTTTTTAGAGATTATAAATATAATTTTATCTTGCTCATATATTTTGGCTTACACTAGTAACTTAATGTAACAACTTATTCACTTATCGAGGTACATTAAATCCCTTATTCAGTTTACTTCAGCTTGGCTATCTAAAGTTTTATCCACCGATCACAATATCGCAAGTATCCTTTTTTATCTCTTCTATAAATTAGACATATTTCGTAATTAGTATTGATTAACGTAATATAATAAGTTATAACTATCCACAAATACTATCGTATAAAAAGATCGCACATTATTTATGCTTTAAACCCTTTGATATAAATATGTTAAAACAATTATTTGTCGGATCGGATATATAATACAAATGTTGAATAATTAATGGACGATACAATTTATAGGACGATTAATCGCGAAGTACACGCTGTGAGCAAGAACGCAAACGAGAGTAAATTCAACTGAACCCGTCATTAAATTCCGCACCGTTGCGTCATTCGATACCGTTCAAGCACTGGCGCGAGGAACGTTAGCAGGCGACATTAAGTGCAAAGTATGTACAAATTGAACATTCCGGACACGACAAGCACAGCGATTGAAAAAAGAGATGCCGAGATGAGCTATACGCGTCAGAGAAGCGAATCGTCATTCTTCTAGCGGACGAACCACAATTTCTCCCTTCCTTATGCGGGGACGTTTATTAAATTAGGTAGTAAGGGGACAGAGGGTTGTGGATGCAACTTGCGCAAACAACGCGAGGGAGATAAAGTGTGGAATGCGCGACAAAGGGTGATCCGTTGTCCGACGACAATTGTTGGCCAAAGAGGAGAGAAGTTATGGTACAAATGGATTTCGCGTAGGGTGCTAATAATTATTACGGTACTATCGTGATTAAAATGCATTACATAGACCATCAGAAAGACACGTCGAATAAAATTATGTCTGATCGATAAACTGATTAATTTATGCAACTGCTCGTTATAGCTTTTGTAATTTCATGTTATTTTCCGCTACGAAGCTTAATGCGAGCTGAAACATGACTCCGAAATCAAACAATACTTGGTTAAGCATAACGATTGCGTTCTCTCACGGTATCTGAAATTAATATAAAATCATCGTCTAGTTATTAGGGAAAGTCTGCCGATTCATTGCGGATCGCTTGCATATTCATTGCGCCTCGGGAGCTAATAACTTTACCATTATTGTGCCAGAATGTAACGTGAACCCTCGAGTCGCAGTCGGCGGTCACATTTATTTTCTAACTGAAACTTTATGACATCAATAAATGCATGATGTGCCACTTTTAACATTACATGGTAAAATCCATTGTGATGATTTCTTTCATGTTACGCGTCGCTAAAATTTTTCTAAGTTCGGTGTATTTTTAACTGTAATTATTGTGACTCGTGAGGTTGGCACAGATCAATTGTCAAACGCTGCACAACCTGTCCTGCCAGCAATTGCATGCAATTGCAAGAGGCGTTTTGGAAGATGGTGAAATAATTTAAAAAAAAACATTTATACTTTTTATTCTGTAAATATTACAATCTAGAATAATGTTTTCGTTCATTTCTATAGTACATCTTTCCTAAATATTTCTGTACGACCGTAATTAAAATTGATATTTCCAAGTTACATAGTATTAACATAACTCTTGATTATTACGAGAAAATCCATCATAAAAATTCACGCAGATATCACATAAAATCAAAGACAAAATTTATAACGTGAAAACAAATTAGCTAACTTCCATTTTTGCATGAGCGTCAACGCATATGGCAAAATAGTTTTTTTCCCATCGCTCACTGTCATCAAATTTACCAAAATCAGAGTTTGCTGTATAAATATGGAAAAAAAAGGGAAAAAGGGAGAGAAAGAGAGAAAGGAGCATACTCCAGTTACGGCTACGAAATGTTCAGGTTCTATATACCGCGGGTTTATTTCGCACTTTTATATATGCGTACGTTGTCGCAGCCGTCAGCGTGACGCGCGATATATCATAATTTTGTAACTGCTTTTCTCGAGTACGTACGGGGTGAGGACCTCGAACATGTTTCCCGTATTCATAACCCGACAATGGGCACTTGAACCTGCCTTGTTAGACGGGAGCGGCGAAGCGTGGAAACTGGGTGGAGTCGGCACATAGCACCTATAGCTTTCAGGACCCGTTGCGCGTTATTGATGGTCTTGTGAATGAAAGATCCTTGCATTTATAACTCCTCCTCGATGAGAGCGCGAGATCGTCGATCGATCGCATCATGATTGCGAAAGCTGTCTTCTCAAGAAGTCACAAAAGCACCAATAAATGGTACTGCGAAAATTAATTCGCGGATCAAACCTGTGATTTGTACGTATGATTGTGACATATTTAGTAATCATGTAATATTTTTCTTTAATTATTGTAGCGTATCGTGCTATTAATTAATATTTTCGGATTACATTAATTAATTTAATGTTGAACATTGTAGTGTAAGGGGATATTCTGAACATAATACAATTTTCAAAAATTTAAATAATTAATATAAAAACTAGTTATAGACTCTTTTTGTTAAAAACAAATAAACAATCGTAAATTATAAGGCTATAAAGAGTCAATAATACAATTTTGAATAAAATAAAATTTGAATAGATACTTGCTCTTCTTTGATTTTTTCTGAAATAGTGTAGTTACTGTAGTTACTTGGTACGTAATTTAAAAAAATTGCTAAAATATATTATAATAATAAATTTATATTTTATGTGAATATGGGAGAATAGGATATTTAATCATAATCAATGATGGCATATCAAAATTTCTACATAAATGAACATTGGAAACAATGTGGATTACTTACTATATTGTTGCGCCATTATAGAACTGTTTATATGATATTAATGATGTCTATCACGAATATCATCATGAATAATGCTTTCATAAGAGAATATTCAATTTCTCAATAAAGTTAGTGAAAGAGGATTAAATAACATTCTATATATTCTAATATAATTTTAAAGTTAATCTAAGTATTATAATTCTAATTGAAATATAATGCAATGATATTTTTATTTATTTTTATTAAATGATTTATTTTATATATAATTATTTATCTTAAAACATACTAATTAAATATTTTTTATTGTAGGTTACACATTATATTTCATTATTTTTCTATATAAGAAAATAATAAATCTCTGTTTCATTTATTTTTCCTTTTGTCCGCAAAGTAGGTACAGAAGCTTCGCATAATTTTTTGACATCCCTTGCAAGCACATAAATTGATATTACCAAGTAAACTCCAGAGAACTCAACTCCCGGTAGAAATTAAGTTGGCTATAGTTACTTGAGGAATCAGTATAAGTAATCAAGTCTGTTTGGTCAATTAAAAGATATATCATTAACTAAATGCATGGAATAAGATTCTCAAATACTAGTAACTTACTTTTTTATGCCAAGCAATTTTCTTGCTAATTCCAAATAACAATTTAGCAAATGCATATTGCGATGTTTATTTGTGAACGCTTACATATTGTAGCATAATCTTTTTTTTACATTAATAGATCATATTTTTTTAAACTTACACAAATATTTTTCAGCTACACAATTATTTAAGAATTACGAAATTTGTTTACTCTAAAATGTCACGTTCCGCTCAAAATGTCGCTCGCAGTGTTTTTCCATTTATTGGCGCAGCCTGCAACGTGATGAGTCCTGACACGCGCAAACGAGCGACCTACGCAATCGGCGAGAAATTGCACGGGGTTAACTCTTAATTAAATTGCTCACGCAAGTTTGTTTCGTTACGGGACACTCCCGCCTCGTATTTTCCGCGCGCACCTGCACATCCCCGATGCATGCCACGTGGAATCCGTAGAACGTCGGGGCGTCCACGACCAAATAGAACAAATATGCGTCATCCGAGCACGTTCTCGAAGCGTATAAGCAATATGTGTTCGCGACCCTAAAGCGTCGAAAAAGACACAATGACGTGCTATATTCGCGGCACGTCGAGACTACATCACTGGCGTAGAATCGTGAATTACTATTGTGTCGATTTCAACCGTTCCTGAATGAACCGCGTATCTCGGAAGAGAAACGAAGAGAGATTGCGCATTTTTCGTTTCACGATGTGGCAGACATTCCGTTGCAAACGTTAATTTAGTTGTCAGTGTAATAGGAAGTCTTTATATTAATCTTGGAAAAACTCTCGAAGAATAGACAAACGCAGTTCTCTCTTGAGATATTAAACGACGACGAGAGAAAAGAAAATACGACAGATATAATAGATAATTATAAAGTACATGGAATAAACGATTTTGCTAAAACTTAAGCAATGATACAAAAAGTTTTCACATTCTAACAATCTGTTTGAATGTTCTACATGATTACTTTGATAATAAAGTTATTTTCGGATCTGTATCTATATAAGCTGTATTTTAAGATACTTCTGCAGAATCGTTTTTTCTGTCTACAGTTTGATATATAATACATTAATTTTTTTATATATAATATTCATACTAAAATACTCAAGTAAGAACACATCTGCCAGAGAATTTGACCTTTTCAATTTCGGTATACTGCATTACGCTAACTAGCTAAATCAATTTGATCGATTTGTAATTTTCGTCAAATGTGAAATTAGATGTATTGGTGCGCGTAATTTTGAGCGTATTTGATGGCGTACGGCACGTTGGAAAGTCTCGTCTCGAATTTCGTGATATCGGAATCGCGCGAAACAGTTACGGCAGTTTCAAGGCAATTTAGAGAACACAGTGTGCACGTACGTGGCAGTTGCGATTGGTACGAAGTAACTGGGAGACTAGTAACGCGAGTCGACTTCTAACCCCGGTGAGGTCAACTTAACACGCCGACATCATCTGGAATCGGAGCACGCGGGGTGTAGGCCGCATGCACTTTCTCTCTCTTTCTTGTTCTCCTTTTCGCTCGCTTACCCTTTATACTACAGGCTGCACGTGTGCTCCCGTCATGGTTTCCATCTTCGACGCAACAGCACACGTTAATACGCCTTATATACTGTATCGATATCGTGAGCCGGTTCTAGATACCGCGTAATAAGCACCAGTCAGTAGTCGGAAAGAGGGGAGAGGTCAATCATTATATACGCTCTAATGTGGGTAACATTAGCACGCGATGCACTATGCATGCCTGTTTGCATGATTGAATACACAGTCGCAGCCTAATGCAATGCCAGTATTGCAGTAGTTATCATTCGTCCTTTTTCTCTAAAGTTATGTTTGGATTCATAAAATAATTACGCTACATATTTGCTTTAATTATTTCTAATTCCGGTAAATATAGAAATTAGAAGTATAATTGAAGCAAATATAATTCCGATACAATTCAGGTATAACAATTGAGACATAGAAGATACAAATTCCAACCATTATCTATCATTAATTCGCAGAAATTCAATTTGTAAATGCGAAGCTAGGAAAAAGTACGAGATCCCCCATTCGAATATGTTACATAAAATATTTGTTACAGTTCAATAATCCCTCACAACGACATTTTACGTAGGGATTCTGTTAGACTGTTAGAGTGTAATAAAAAAAGGCGATGTTTACACGAGAAGCGTAGCTACACGGTTCGAAGGAAAAAAGTTAATGATTCCTCGTCATTCTTCGAGACTGATGTTGCTGTTACGCATCTCCGATGAATGCGGAGGTGAAACGTTCGAACGGAAATGAAATCGTCATCGATCTCATTTGAAATATAGCCATACGACAAATTCGTATTAATGACCAAGCACGTTTTCATTTTTACATTTCTGCATACTCATCACCCGGTACAATGTTGACGTAACAGTTGCGAACGATCCCAGATAGTTCTCGGCATAGCGGAGTTTCTCTTATTGTCGACTTCAAATTGATCGGACATCATATGTCGCCGAATCCAGTGACATTTGGACTTCTGTCATGCAGATTCGCCGACAATCGATATAGCATACGGGTGCAATCCAATGCACTTCAATCATACGCGCGCGCGTGCTATTCATCTATCTGTAATCAAATTATGAAAGAATGTCACCAACCTGAATAAAAAAAAGTCTAGAGAGAGAGAGAGAGAGAAAGAGAGAGAGTTATTATATGTAACAACACGAAAAGAATGTTAATCGTCTCGCAAGAATCTTTTAAAAAACTTCGTTGTCTGAACGTACATTTTCTTTTGTTCTCTGAGGCTAATGCTACTGCGTTTTCTCATTAAAGTTAAAGTTAGACTTTCAGTTGCGCGTTGTGCTTAATGGCGTTAGAATATAACAATGCAACAATGAGGTATTCACAATATTTCAATGCTATTAAGTAATTAACGTTACCTTTCAGAACGCGGCATTGCCGAGAAACGCGACATTACTGACGCGAATTAAATCGGATTAGGGAATACAGAAACGAACAAATATAGGCAGAAACGATTTTCACTGTTAATACCGCTCACGAAAACTCTCACGGTACCACCCATCCATCTCCGTTTTCCCGACGGGAATTTTTCACAATGGCGTACACGATTTTATGTTGCATCGTAAAGATAAGAGAGTAGAGCGGTAAAACTTACAACAAAATTCCGCAAAAACGGGAACAGGGTTAACACACCTCATGGGATCGGTTAAAAAGAACTATCTTTAAGGTTTGTCTATCGTTCCCTTTGGGATGATGTCACGTACTGAACCATCCTCACATTTCATACACATTGCTGGTTACACACATTTACACATATACGCATACATACATATTTATTCGGCATTATATATGATCAGTCGAACACGGTCGAATATCTACAAAGTACGTCCGCGTACGCACGCGTGGCATTGTGCGTGATCAACCACACACACGCACTCAACGAACGAACAGTACGCGGGACACGCGTCTTCGGCTTTGATGCACAATCAAGTGTCCCTCATTATTGTCAGCGGTTATTTGCCTGGTGGAGTAGTCAATGAGAAGTGATTTAGTAAACAAGTAGCATATTGCCGATGGCTGCCCGCTGAGCCATGTGATTTAATGATACGTGGAATACGCGTAGGTAACTTGGGGAATCGATTCTTTCCTGGAGATTTTTCTCCCCTTTCTTTGGTGGGAAAACCGGCTTGCCGACAGTACTCTGCTAATTCAAGTGTCCATCGTATTGAAACGGTCGATGGTTCATTAAGTGTCATGTAGATATTATAGATGCTTCGACTAATTGATTTGTTTGGATGCCTCATATGCAAAATAATTTTTTAAAATATATCTATTTTATAAATATAATTCTAAAAGAGATTAATAAATTAATGCGTAATGGTATAAAAGGTATAAAATTATCATTATTTTATATAATTGATATTTCTCTTTAAAGTTTTTATATATTTAAATGTATATAATTTATATTTAATCTAAAATTATTTAAATCTAAAAAAATTCTAATTGCTAAAGGAAGGAAGTATTTATTTCACTTGAACATGAAATTAGACAAGAAGAAAAATAATTGAAAATAGGAACTTATTAAGACATACAGGAATAATACAATTTAATCAAGCGACACAGTAGCATCGCGACACCAGGTGCATAAAATAAAAATATAACCTCTTGACATGATCGCTTGACGCGTGAACATCATCGTGTATATGTTCATGTCGCTGCCAAATTCGCGATGCTACCGCTAGCTTTATCTGGAGTTTTGATATCTACAAACTTTAGATTAATATTACTCAGAAATTGAAAGCCCAATAAAAAATCTAAAAATACTTTTATTCTATAATGTCATCGGTATCTTTCGATTGCAACCAGTCCGAATAACATTGGTGCAGCCAATACCGAGATCTACAGACCGAGTCCTAAAAAAGGATCATTTCAAAATTTTTTCAGTCGTACGTGTGACACACACATGTAAAGCGTTTTGTCCATTAAGCTGCTGTTTACAATGTCTACATTCATAAAATAAATTAAAAATTAAATTAAATTAAGTAAAAAATTAAACGAACTAATAAAATTAATTAAATTAAAAAATTAATTAATCTGATTAAATAAATAAATAAAATAAAATAAAATTAATTAATTAATTAATTAAATAAATATATAAATTTAAATGGCTTAAAAATAAATAAAATAAGAGGTCAAGCATATGCCACACACTGGATCGTATTAGTGAAAGTTATCTATATTATAAACTATAAAGTACAATTACATAATTACAATATACGTTTTGACCCTCTAAATGTGGTCATCTTCAATATACAATAAAATTAAAACAATGCGAAATAGAATAATGCAAGGATAAAATAAATTTGTGTGTTAAGTATTAGTCCTTATAATTATCTAAAATGTAATAATTTTATAATGTCATTATATATATGTAAGTCAATATTATAATTTTCAATGTATAAATTCTATGGAATTTAAATGATTCAATCTTTTTTATTTATATAATATACGCACTTGGCGTATATTTTTTCTTTTTTTAAAAAGGTTTCTTTAAAGTAATTTGTTTCCGTAAAGATTTTGCAAGAATAAAAAGAAATGATTACTAGATGGAATGATTTTTAATTTAATAATTACTTCATTGCGATTCATTTTTGTTACACGGTTTTAATTAAACTTATGCTCTTACAATCTGGCACCGATTATGTCTTGCAGCTCATAACCAACGCATTATTCTCGTTTTAATTAAACATGGCTTAGCTGCGGTGTTTTCATAAATTCCTTCGCATGCATGATTTAACGTACCCAAAAACCGACAGCTTATATAACTCACGTATGAACGTTCAAAACTATATCATGAAAAGAGTGATTCGTCGTGAATACCGAGTTTGATATTTTATGACGTCGATAAATTATTCGGTAACTTTCATGAAGTAAAATTCATTGCGAAAGTGTGCGGACGGATCGATTCATCCAAAATGCAATCTATCTCTTCACGATAGTCGATCATTAATTTGTCTGATTTTTCTCTTTTTCATAAAAACTTTTCTTCATAAAAACATTAAACGTAGATATCTTGTGTGCGTGTTGTAAGTTTGGCGCTATTTTACAAACTTTTGATTAATAATAATCGATGCCTATGACAATCTAACTGGATCTTAGTTGCTTATATATAATTTCGCGTGAATTTATATACTGATATATGTAGTCTTTCTAAACTGCGCGCCGAACAATTATCGATCTTGAAACACGCAACTCTAATAAATTACCACATCACGAATTAAATTGATTAACAATTTAATAATTTTTATTGTAGACCCGAGCTTCGTATGTTTGACTACTAGCCAACTTTTCCTTATTATTAGCAAATCTGAACAACCCTAAAGACAAAGCAAGAAGGGAGTAACAAACTATGTTTAATTAACAGCGTGATTCTGAACTATTTTAATCTTGCCATTCCCACTTTATATTATCGCCTGTATATGAACACGTGAATTAACTTGGCCCGATGAGCAAAAACTTGCCAACCACGATCGCGTGTCTTGCAAACTTAATGGATCGTCATAAAGCTGACATCTTGAAGTGCCAGAAAGAGGGAGGGAGAGAAAGAGAGATCATTCGTTAACTGTTATAGAATGAAAGGAAGACACGCTTGTGTGCGTGTGTATCTCTCGGTGAATTTCTAGTAACATGGCTAGTCCGACAATTTTCCAGAACGTTAACTTCATACGACGTACGTATATCTTTGTAAAAGTCGCAGGAAGTCGGGTCAGTTTAACGCTTGTGTCACATCGACAGGACGGCCCGAGACGCCCTTGCGTTCTTCGAACGTCAAGGGTATAGTTCCGAGAAGGAGAATAGCACCGTTACTACACCTTCTCGTTGTAGCACGCTTCGTAGACATATGTTTGTCCCTTTGTGCCTGTTCGCCCTCACAAGATTCGCCCTCACCCTCTCGCGATGCTTTTTTTCTATTCTCTGATTCGGCTCTTTATCTCTTGCTCGAACGCTAGCGACGCCCCTTGCAAATAGGAGTTCTGGCGCGTGGTCAATTTTATTAATGGCCCACACCCTTGTCGTGGTTGACTTAGGTTTGAAAGACCGTGCTGCACCTCGATTGCTGTATAAAAGAATGTAACGTTATGCGATTAAAGAAAATACTTACAGGCAGGTGTGTGTGTGTGTGTGTGTGTGTGTGTGCGTGTGTGTGTATACATATATATATATAATTTAACGATCTTTATGCGCACGCAAACATCAAACAAATCAGAATTATATTTTACTCTTCTATTGATTTTTTAGCTTGGTACTTTATTCTTTGCATTAGTCCTGTTTCTTTATAAACAGTATTGTAAAAATTATTCTACTTACCTTAACTATATTTTATTTTCTAATAATACATTTTTGTATTTGCAACTCTAAAGTAAAAATAAATATATAATATCATTTATACATAGATAATATTATAAGATAATTTTCTCTATAGATAGTATTATGGAATAATATTATTTATAGGTGTAAAATAAAATTAAGATAGGTAGAATAATATTTAAAGAAAAACAGGACAAAAATATACAAAAAATAAATAGTATCACGCAGTACTAAGATAACTCGCTGAGTTAAAAAAAAAAAATAAAAGAAACGACGGAATTGTGACACAGACAATGGATTATTTTTTTTTTTAAGAAACATGCAGAAACATGATCGCGTCTGACATGTCAACAGTATTTGTGATAATTTTTGAATTTATTACGAGGTATACACCGTTGCTGCACTCAGGCATGCATGTTGAGTCAGCGATAAAAAATGCAGCGGAAAAACCGCTCGATAAATCCGCACGGTTGACAAGTTCGCCAATAAACTACGCTTAACCCAGCGTATGCCGGAGAAAAAAAGTTTGCTAATTAGATTCGTAATAGAGCACACTTCATAATTTATTCCGCTTGCCAGTGTCTCCACGAAATAAAAGAAAAAATTAGAAATATAGAGTGAGAAAAAGAGAAATGGTGAGGTCAGCGAAAAAGAATTTTCTTTCCTTTTATTTCTGTGGCATCGACTTCGTTTTGTATTTTGTATTTTTTTCGCTTAATTGATCCGATCATTATTCACAATTCCCTGCGTTGGCAATTCCGATTCGCGCGAGTAAACAATTCATTCCGACTGTCGTATTCGTCTTTCGCTGACACGTGTACGCGAACAGTAGCATACGAGTACGCGGATGTCGTGCATCATATGCATATACATATCGATGAAGAGCAGAAATGCAAGCGCAGGTGATGACTTTTCGCCCCGAGAATTCGAACCGCGTGACCTCGCGTGGGCGCCAATTGAGTGCTTTTCCTTTTTTTCGTTTATTCTGCTTTGTGGCTTTTACTCGTTTGATCGTTGTGTCTTCGTGTCGCTATAGCACGAATGCTATCGCTGTTACGTGCTGGTTTTCATTACGTTATTGAATTGAAATCTTTTTCTGAATATGTAAAATATATTACGTATTTTTTTATATGAAGTATTTTTTTTACATCCATAAAAACTGCAATGAAAAATTGTTTTTCTATTTCATTCCTCTCTAGCTCTCGGGTATAGAAATTCGGAATATTTATCTTAACTACTCCCATTGACGGATATATCCCTAAGTCTCTCTTTGATCTATGTCACTATCGGTGGCATAGATAGAAGATAATTGACCAGTTTGCTTTACTAAACCTCTACGAGAGATCTTGATAAGGAAGTGGTCGAAGAGACAGCTGACACCGTCAGCTCGACATCATGTTTCTGCATATATTGATCTGGCCACTCGACGTTCGATTTGGGTCGAGATTATTCCCGGATAATGTATTTTGAGATTTGCGAGTACAATTCCAATTTATCTCGATGATATTTCGCACACGAATATAATCTAAAATCATAGAAATATGTATTCGCGTTCAAGAATTTTGATTCCAAGAATAATTTTCCTGTATAAAAACAGTGTTTCTTGAAAAGAATTAATTTTTTAACTTTAAAATTATACGTATATTATACGTATATTTTTTAAATAAATCTATGTAGAAAGAGGATATAAAAAAATTATCTATAAGAACAGAATAATGTCATTTGAATTTGGCTTAAACTGCTCTGCATATATTATTTATAGCAATTCTATTTATTTGCATATGAAAATTAGCAAAGAGTAAAATAAACGCGATCAGCTCGTCAATAATTTCGTAAAATATTTTGGCTTGTCTGAAGCAGTGCATTGTTCTCGTTTAATTAAATCACTTTATTAAATTGCTTTATTAATGCAGTAACACGAAAGAGCAATATAATTTTTGGAGGGAAATTACATTGCAAAGCGCTGCGCTATATCGGTCGAGTGAAAATTTCAATTATCTATGCAATGGTAAATTCAACGAGATTAAAATAAACATAAAGCTGTTGTCAGTAATTTCACGAGACGGAAATTTTGCAATTTGACATGTATGCACTTTATTTATATAGTTTCTCCACGATCTTGCTTTTATTAAAGATGCATTTTATGTGGAGAAAAATTCAAAGAAATTGATAGAGAGTGATAGGGATAGAAAGATATCAATAACATCATGGAATTCTACATATTTTCAATATAACGTACATACAAGTGTGTATGTTGTATGTATATTGGTCTACATATACAAAGCGTACATACTTTCTACTGTGTGTAGCACACATCGAATTTGTGAGCAAATAAGTTACGCAAGGACGATTGCCGTGGTGATTTGTCTAGAAGATACTCTTGTTAATTGTAAAAGACTGATGTTGCTAAATAGCGAAGTCACTTATTTCGAGATTTCATTCGAAGGATAATTTACAAGATAAATAATCTTGTCGAGCCCTATCTTACATCGGTACAGCATATCTTTCTTGGAAATATTCTTAAAAGATTTTATCTCTTGAAATATTGTAAGTATAAATTTTCCCAAGTTTCTTCGTGAAGAGCGAATGGAGCGAAGAGTGTCCCTTGGAAAATTTAAACTCGATGTTTGCTTAAGCATTTTTTCCTGGATTGTTTGCATTTTAGTAAATTACTAGAATTGCATCACGAAGAATTTTTAGTAATTTACTGAAACGTAAACAATCTAGCAAGAAAAAAATGTGCAGTAGATTTTAAAGAAAAAAATTGAGAATTATTTTCTCGCAATTTGAAGCTTAATAATATTGCAGTCTCTCCTCCGATACATGAATAGCGCGCGCGCGCGAAATAGGCTTACGCTAGTGTTAAAACTTTGAAACTAACGATGGTACCTATTTCGGATCATCCGGATCGCCGCGGCAAATCCGCGGAATTGCGCGCTTTTAATCCGCAAGTTCGTGTAAATTTTCGACCTCGTGGGCGGTGGTCGCTTCTCGGTTCGATCAGTGATTTAAAGTGATATTTGACGATGCGAATGAGCATTGAATTTTGAACTAATCGCTTTATTACAGACTGCGTCCGTTTGATTCAACCACGCGGCTCATGTCATTCGCATCGGCACGGCGACCGGAAACTGTTTTCCCGTGACAGACGGATATTCGATGTAGAAAAGTTGGAGAGGCCGTCACTCTGGTGCGCGCTGTAATTAGGTTAAACTGCAGCGGACATTTACACGAGCACGTGCACGCGATCGTGGCAACGGCGGTCGAGGAAAAATCAAATGAGGATCAACCGTGACGAATACCGTCGCATTGTTATACTGCGCGGTATTTGTCAGCATGTTATTGGTCGTGAATTTGTATGCTATTTGTGAAACATGCCGCCCAATACCACAAAGTAATCGATGATTGATGGAATTATAACGGAGTTGTTTACAAAGGATAACAATATTACGATGCATATGTTTGCTAATGGCAAATAACAAGGTTATCGGAAGCCTCTAAATTAATTAGCTATAGTTCCGAGATAGCAGATACGTATATGTATAACTTGGTCCTAAAGGACATGAATCGCTTTATGAACAAATATGTGTGTACCCACAAAGTTTAAATATATTATAAATACGTACCCTAAAATATACACTACGCATTTTCCTCATTAAATAGCATGCGAGACAGAATCGATATCTTTTAATTACAAAATAATCGAACGAAAATTAAATTAAATTAATTAGGCAAAAGCAATTGCGCTATGCACAATTTGCTATTTTTGCATAAAATCAAATAATCGCTTCAAATTTCATGAAAAATCAGATGAACTGTTTCGATAAAAAATGATGTTTCACAGTTGCTCCGTTTTACGTTTCTGTCACTCCAATGGAAAACTTCATCAATCTTTTGTTCTGAAAGTTATTTATCCTTATAGTCAATCTAAATTTCAACTTTACCTTGTCAAAGTTCATGCTGAGTTAAGACTTACTGTTTCAAAAGTATCAAATGCACGTGACTGCAATCTCGGCAATTGCTATGAAAGTTTCACCCACATTGTAACAAATTGTCGTTGCGCATGAATCGCACGAAATGAACTTTTTTTCCGTTGCGCGTTAAAGTCCGTCTGTATACATTTTTGTCTTTCTATTTGTCACTCTTTATTCGCGTCCGTCATTTTTTCCGCGTGTGCTTCTGACCGAAACAAAGAACCACGAAATATCTTTGCGCCGGAATTGAAAAATCCCGGGGACAAAAAGAAGTACAGTAACATGTAATACATTCCGCAACTTGGCGATGTCTACCTGCGAAAAATTGGCATGAAGTTTCCCACGACTAAGAAACTACTTTTATATGGAAACAAGTCTCGAGCAGTTTTGGTTTAGCATTAAAATTCAAGTACCAGAGTTTTACTTTCTTGGAATACTTAAGGTTGAATAGTTGCAAATCATATTATATCTACGACGTAAAAATTTTTATTTTATCTTTTTCTTTATTTGAACATAATAATATAATAAATATATTATTATTTTACTCTAATACGCGCGTATTACTAAATTATATTTTTATTTTTAAATAAACAATATACGTATAAAAAGTTCTTTGACTTCTAACAAAAATCGAAAAGTGCAATATACTTTTTTTATAACTTTTTTTTATAGATGTTCAACCTACAGATTATTTAATTTTTTTCATACTTGAGTCATGTGCATTCTACGGAATTTATATACTGAGTTTCACATAGAAACTGAGCTTTTACTCCCTATTTTCAATTTATCGTATGTTTTAAAATTTAGCGTTTAATGTTATAATCTGACTTGTCGTAAAATTCTTACTGAGGAAAAATTGATTCTATATTCCTTAAATGTTAAACGAAATGTATCATATCTATCACGTATATACATATATACATTGTATATACATATGCACATACAAAGATTTCGCTAAAGTTTCTATAAACTTTTAGTTAGATACACATCTGAAAATTTATTTTGTTAAATTATCAAAACAATTATATAAAATGATCAAGCTACTACAATGGAAATAAGCTCAAGAAATGAAAGAGATATCTCTAAGATAATAAATAAATCGTTCTTTTCATGCAAAATTTGCGTTGTAAAAATATTTCCGTGTCGCAATCTAATTTTATACTTCACATACATGTAGAGAAAGACCTTTATCTTCGTTTCATACAGTAAAACACCTAATATTAGGTGTACAAATTAATCCTCGGCCTCCACCTTTCAGCGACCTCAGAACCCGTTTAAGTTAAACCCCCCCCCCCCCCTCTGTAGTCATTTTGAAGTGCCATCTTTTAGCTTTAAAATGAAGTACAATACTTGATCCTCCTGAAAAATCAGCAGTAAACACAATGTTGTTTGAAAAGTAACATTTGAGGCACTGCCTCCTTTTCGCGTTTCAATTTAAAAAAAAAACGCGACTGAAGCAAAAGAAATAATTTGTTTGGCTTTGGGCGAGAATGCTGTATCGTACAGTACGTGTAAAAAATGGTTTCAACAGTTTCGAGAGGGAAATTTCGATCTTGAAGTTGAACGCCCTGGTCAACCAAAAAAAGTGGAAGATGTGGAATTGGAGGAAATTTTGAACAAGTATTCTTGCCAAACGACATTAGAACTTGCAAATATGCTTGGAGTAACCCAGCAAGATTTCTATCGCCTAAAACAGTTGGAGAGGTTGAGCCTTCAAAAAGGGCCGAGAATTAATTTGTACACCTAATACATTCACTGATGTCTAAAGTCCTGTTAAAGGACCTGCAACTTCAATGAATTAAAAGCTACTGACGTAAGAGAAATTGTGGTTTACTTTCATTGGGTTATCAGAAGTCTACTCTCTCTCTCTCTCTCTCTCTCTCTCTCGGTCTACCAATATTATATATACATATCTCCGTCCTCACATTTCTTTATGTCTACACGGAGAGAAGGATTTCTTAAAATTTACCCTGAAAATACAGTAATTATGGTACAATACAATAAATTTAAAGATTTTTACCATGCACTTCAGTAAAATTAATCATACTTATTTTATATTTTATTGTAGTTTTATTAATGAATGTGAGAGATTTACATAAAAATTCTTCGAAATATAATGTTGTCCCACAATTATCATATTTTTAGGGTAAATTTTAAGATATAATTCTTTCCGTGTACCCTCCCCTCTTTCCTCTTATCGTAACTTACACTCCAAGAAAAAATCTAGTGTTCAATGATAGCCACCTCAGACTTTGAGAGAACGTAATCAATAAAGCTATAGGGTAAATTTCGCAGCGGTCGTTTTACTCTCATTCTCCCTTTTACCTCATTTTTCCGGCTTCTCGTTTAATTTATGATGATCTATTAGAGAAAAGATACAACTTGAAAATTTAAGCAAAAATAACACCTTAACATTTAATTTTGTAATAATACAATCTTGCATATATATACAAGGTATCATGAAAAAATTATTTAACATTTATATGGTAGATAGTATACACCACATTGATAAAGTAAGTAAAAAAGCTCTAGTGTATATATATCGAAAATTCAACCGTTTTTAAGATATAAATAATTTTATATGTTAGTATTATAACTGACTTATTGACTTCTACAATACTTCATTTATGACGTGAAGATTTACTTCAATCAAACCGCATTCTGAATATTCTGATTCAATTTCCATACATGCTATAATGACAAATTTCATTGAAAATCACATTATCAACCATTATAATTGGATGGGCATTAGGGAGATCATCTCATTGAATCTGTAATTTTCCTAAATAGGTTATTAGTGCTGATCTCAATTTCTCTTTTTTCACGTTATATCCAACAAGTAAAAGAGTCAATAAGTTAATTATATGATACCAACGCATATAAATAATTTTAATAAAATTGTTTATATCTTACAATAAGAAACGGTTGAACTTTTAACTTACCATATATATATGTTCATTATAGCTTTCTTACTCATTATGATGTGTACTATTTATAAATAAATGCTGAATGGTTTTTTTTTAAATAAATATCCTGTATTTATCAAATCAAGAACTGAAATGGATAATACTTTTTTCTTTATAATTGGTGACAAATATATCATACAATTACGTCTAACGAACTATTTCCTGCTAGACAATTGTAATAGATGTAAGAGAACCGTCTATAAATGCATTTGTAGACGTCTATTGGCTTTTACTACTGAAAGGATTAATTAGAGTCGATCATTTCCAAAACCGTAATCTGAAATTCAAGTCACATATGAGATCGAATAGAACACGGAATGTGCAACACGAGGTCGTCGTCACCGCAAGCGGGATGCTGCGGACTGACGACTGGAAGCTAAAAACGGCATCGCGGATCGATGCTACTGTCTGGTTCATGTAAATTCAGGTAGCTCAGTGATCTCAGTATACGTTTTATCGTCTATCTCCACTATCTGTATTTCTCGGAAACTTACAATCTCTGAATTAATTATCGTCGGCTGGTTTTATCTCTACAGTAATTAAATGCAGAAATGAAATCTTTTTCTTGATTGTTTTTTAATTGATTTTTCTTATTTACATTTAAGATATATTTTGTAGAATTTTGTATACCAATAAAATATGCATCGTAAGTAGTAAGTTGTGTCAAGTATAACTTCTGATTGTGTAAGATCATACACTGTGAATTTTTACGAATTTATTGTTAACATCTAGCGATTATTACTATTTTATTGTACACAATTAATTTTTATGTACTGATGATGTTAAAACTTGACCGAAACATTTACCTTTCTCTCTTTTTTAAATAGATGACTTGCGAAAGACATTTTACGTTGTGGCTGTATGCTCATTTCTATTTATGTTTGTAATTATTTCGGTTTCAACAAAATTATTTTTAAATCTGTGTGTAGCTACATTTTTATATACTTCCGCAATATTATTCTTTTAGTGCCATTGTCAGTTGTTATCCTCATTTTCTCTCCCTATTACCTCAAGTCGCCGAATTTTCGCTCTGTTTACGTATCCGCGTTTACTCTTCTACGCTAGAAACTAGCCAACATGGCGATTTTAATGCACTAATGCTATTCAACGGCGAGTTGGCCACAGTGTCGTCATGGCCGGACGATGGCGAGCGAGATCACAATTCCGTCACGCTTAAAACACGACAATGGAAGGGAAATGTTGCGGTCTTAAGCCAAACCCTATGCAGAGATTCGTCCGACAGGGATCCGGTTTTCCGGGTCGCCCCAGCTACCGTATGCACGGGATGCTCTTTACGGTAGGCGTGGTGCTGAGAGCAAATCGTCTTTCGATGTATGCTTGAATGATTTCAAATGGGAGAAAGCAAACGAACGAGAGACTCGTCGCGAAAACAAGGGGTTGCGGCGTATAAAAAGCGTTCGAGTTATAACCTCGGTTCGAAATACTTGTTCCTTTTTCAATATGGTCCCTAGGTGCACTAATTTATTATCCGTCATAGACAATTGAATTGAAAGAAAAGCTTCAAACGTATACTTCAGGGACAAATGAGTAAATATTCAATATTAATTATTAATTTATATAGGTTTATATTAAATGCGAGCGCGGTATGGCAAACAGCACACTATCTATCATGCCAGAGATCCTGAATTCGATCCTGATAGGAACCAAAAAATATTTACAATATTAAATATTAAATCTCATAAAATCGTACATATGAAAACACAACCAATAAAAAATAGAAATAAAATGCCTATATAACGGTCAAAGCTAAATCGCTGTTGCACAAATAATTCAATGTAAACTATATAGTATATATTGTATGTATACCACGCACGCACGCACGCACGCACACACGTACACACATATTATATATGTGCATGCATATACAGAGTGTCGCAATAACTATTAGCTTCTGAAATATCTTCTAATTTATAAGGTGAGAAAAATTTATAAAATCAAAATTATACGATGTAAAGGGAGCTATCATATGATGGTAATAATTTTTGTCCAAATAGTGACGCTTCGAAGATTTCAAGGTCCACTTTGTTTTTTTAAATAAAATTATACGAATTTTTTTACTTTTTAAAAAATTATTAAGATCATGGTACCAAAAAATCAATAGTTTACGAAATATTTTACATATTTTAGTTTACAAATATTTTTTTAATTATTGATTTTTCGGTATCATGATGTTAATATTTTTTTATGTAGAATAATTAGAGGAATCATATTGTGTAAAGAAAATCATAATTCCATTTAAAAAAACGAACTTGATCTTAAATAAAATTTCCGAAGCATCTCCACCTGAACAAAAATTATTATTACCATATGATAATCTCCTTTACATCGTGTAATTTTGGTTATATAAATTTTTCTCTACACCTTATAGATTAGAAGATATTTCAGATGCTAATAGTTATATTGCAACACCCTGTATACCGTATATTTGTACTTTTATCGAACTACACGCCGAAATTTTTCCTGGGCAAAATATTTACGCTCGTGTTTCCTCTCGGAAAAGACCGGCAACCTCCCGAGAATATTGTTCCCCACAGAAACACTTCTCGAAAAATTCGCCGTTCGAAATCGGCATTAAAACTGTAGATCCCAGATTGCTTGTGGCAATTGAATGTACGTAATCAGCGTGCGTACCACAAGCATGAGAAAGGTGTGATACAGAGGCCTAATGTAAGAAGAAGAAGAAGAAGTAGAAGAAATTTATATCAAAATGTGACTATTTCTTTTATTAATCATGTTTACATTTTATTACTTTTCGTAAAGTAATATACGCACGTTTGCAAAAGAAAAAAAAATAGGCCATTTCTCGACATATATACGCGTCTAGTAATAAAGGTTTATATTTTAAACGTGCGCATTTTTTACGGTAAACAATACAAATCTTCAGAATAGTGACTAAACGAAGAACTTTCTTACGATATTCAGATGTCTGTCTTTCTCTTACTGTCTTTCGATAATATTACTGTTTTAACTTACTTCACTTTCCCAAGTCATTTTAAGCAACGCCTATCTGAAATGGAATAATTAATGCAGGCTTTCTCATTCAAGTAGAAACTCGACTCCGTCGCTCTGCAATTTTGTGTTACTGTTCAGAAAGCTGTACAGCAGGAGCAATAAAAAAAAAAACAAAAAGCAAATAATTGAATTTTTTCGAATTTAGCGTTTCAAACAGTTCGGCTATTAAGAATACAGCTGGTGCAATAGTGACCTCAATAATGATTAAGAATCTTATCTTCTATCGAGGAAAATTTTCCGCAAGCTTTCTCTATCAATGAGGGTTTCTCGAGGAGACTTAAACCGACGTCTTATATCTCTACTGGCTTACTTTTAATCTATCCCGATCGTCTCACGTTTAATCCAACTCTGCTTCTTTCCTCCCCTTTCTTTAGCTCCCTCCTCTTTCTCCCCCACTCCCTCCTGGCCCGTCCTCTCTTCTTGCAGAGGCAAGAGTTACTTGAGGAAGGAACGTTGTCGTCTGGCAATCGCGAACAATGGTCGGTTCGTGAACAGTTCCTCGGCACAATCGGTATCGGGAATCAAGGTATTGTCGGTACTTCAAGGTTTACCCATCGCCTATAGTATATCCTTTCACGAACGATCAATCGAATTCTTCGAAGATATGTACGCACGAACGTGCGAGAGCGAGAACGATCGCGAGGGATCCATCTGTGTGATCTTCAAGCCGACCCGTGCGCTCCAAATGGAAGTGTCGATCTACGTGAGGGATGGGATCTCTCTTCTCTCGATGACTTAATTCGTTTTGACGTCACAGTTTAACCTACCCGATCCGTTCCCTCGCCAGACGACAAACGGTCTTTTCTTTCTCACTGTTATTTAGTAGCTGAATTAGAGCGTTGTGCATTTCGGACAGATGCCAGATCTCGCGATAAGCGACAATAGACCGGCGCAACTGGCTGTGGTATATAAATATGAATATTGACTTATCCGACACAGCCCTTGATTAATGTTGTATAAATAGTTTGTATATAAAATACAAAATTAACAAACGTTATATACGCTATAGTTAACTTGCAAAAATATTTTAAGTAAGAAAAAACATAAATCATATTTGACGATTTAATCATTTCAATTTAATATCACTCCGGTTTTGGTGTCCAATATGGTGGTAATACGATCGCATGTTATTGCTCTCTAATCAAGAAATCTAATGTGTATAATCTTCAGCAACTTAAACTACAGAGTGGATTAGCTACTCGCGATAAAATCTGATTTATTCGCTTTTTCCTGAGCCGATAACGAGATAAAAATCACGTAATAATTATTATAATAGTTATTATTTATTTAACATACGATGCTTAATTAATTTTAATACATTATGAACAGTGTTATAAAATATTTTTTATATTGTGTTCGCATAAATAACAAAATATTTAAAATAATCTTAAAATACTCAAAAATGAATTTTCTGTAAAAGTATTTACGAGTTTTTACTTTGCTCTATCTAATTAACGCTTATTAGTTAAACGATCTTTAAATAATAACTAAATAATTATAATTAATATTTAAATACTTTGGAAGATATCGACTGAAAATTTCAGAAAAGTTTCCTTAATTGCATTTTTCATTATGATGCTCCCAAACTTTTGTCGATAATTGAAATACTCACCTCAGTTCCTTGCTCAATTAAAATCCTTATCATTTATCTCGTCGAAATTTATTAAGTGAAAGCGAGGCAACATGAAGCTGCTGTTTAATATCTAGATATCCATTAATTCTAAGTATCCAACTTAAATTTATCATATACATAAGTTATTAATAATTGTCTTTGTGACATAGTATGAAATATATCACGAACTTACATTTACGGTAACCTATTTTATCAATTTCATTTATCTACGACATTCTACGTCATAAATTCAATGAAACCAAGTAATCTTCGCAGTTCCCACAGCTTCGATTGCCATGTCACAATAAGGTTGCACAAACGATTAACGTTCTGTCACAACAAGAACGCACGTATTTCTGTTCTTGGACAATTAATGTCATCTCTTTTGAGGTTTCTCCATCGGCTTTGTCGAGCCCTTTTTCTATAGGTCGTGCTTCAGTCACGTGACGAGAGTAGAATTGCCCTGGGGACGAAAGAGAATCGCCTCGTCGTCAAATGTCAACCCGTAAACGCAGCCACTCAAGTTACTCAAAAGAGAAATACGAATCTAGAGAAGCAGCCGCGAAAGAGGTTCGCATAATTTTATCATCCGTTCCCAGCAATAAACTTTATGTCGGATCTCCAATAACAACGATGTGAAATTCCATAACGAACAAATTTACACAGCTGACGATTATTAAATCACGAGGAACGTATCATCAGAGATTGTTGTAAGAAACTGTAAGAAAGTAGTTATTTATAAATTTTTATTTTTTTAACCAAAGCCAATAACGTTCGCTGAATAAAAAGAAATGTAACATTTGCGTTTTGTTGCTGCGCGTTAAAAAAATTCTATTACAACTGAAACTATTATCATTGCGATAAATCGAGATGGAGTCCGTCATAGCAATTCAAATACATATAGTGCTGATTGTGGAAAATTGCAACAAGCTTCCGCTTGGTCACCATTGGCAATTTCGATGCAATGTACTACAGTTCTGAAATTGCCAGCTTTACCGAGATGGGAAATGTTGGTAGGAAAAACTGGGAATGCTCTTCGTACCGTCTCGGCAAATAAAAATACAGATCGGATGTGAAAATAAAATATGATGGAACGCATCGGAGCGCGGAAAGAAACCTTGAAATCAATAGAAGCCGATACTGGGTCTGTCGAACCTGCTCCGGAAAAGCGCACGAAGTGTACAAACTGCATCTACATGGAATTCACAATTCATCATCGATCGACTTTTATACAATCCGTTTCAAAAGTCACGTATATTGCGCGAACCTGAAATTACAGAAGAGCAACTTGAACAAAAAGATAACTGGTTTCTTTATTGTGATGTGTCATAGTATTTTTTCTTTTATTAATTCATATCTATTTGCCACGTTTTTCCATGGTGAATATTTTGAAATGCTGAGAAAATATCGTAATATCGCTTAAATTCACACACTCGACAGATACACATTTGCGATATATGTATTCTGCAAATTATGTATCACTCTTTTAATATTTATCTTATGGAGTTAAATTTTCTATTTTTGCTAACGATAAATAATTAATTAAAATCGCGATACTAGGACATCGTGTATTACGCATGCGGTGCGTCGACCCAGTCAGCCATGTCTGTCACATTTTTGACAATCAGCTGCAACATGCATTTGTCGATACCGCATGCAGATTGGAATAAATGTCTTTCTTTGCATCGCGTAAATTTTTTTTTTTTTTTACAAATCCTGTGTCGCAACGCGAAACATGTATTCCAGGACATGTATTGACAATTGCAACCACATCGACGGCGACGGATCTGAGTGAGAAAACTTTTGGCACACCTTTCGAATTCGGCAAAAGGATTTTTCTTTCGAGAGTTTTCCCGTTGTGCGCGTTTCGCGAATATACTTTACAGCGCTGCACATTTACATTTAGATGAAATTCCATATTTTTGCGTATAACCACCATTGCTGTTGCTAAGGCTGTTTGAACAGACATCTCAATTGGATTTCTCGTTTAATGTGAAAATAAAAAGGATTTATTATTTATTTTGCTATACACGTACTTATTTAATTAATTAAAGGCTAAAAATCTGTATCTGATATACTATATGCAGTATACGCAGACTTTCTATTTTTAAACTACTGAAAGGTTAAGTAATATTTTTGTAAGAATGTTGCATTTATTAATAATTAATTATATCATATTCTTCTATCATGTAATATCATTTTAATTGCAAGTATACAAAATGCATTTGTCAATAATCATAAATCATTATGCAGCGTTTACTGTCCGAAACCCGCATTGTTTGTTAATATATTGGCAAGGTATCGCTCTGCCTGATCACTTTGTCTCTTCACTATGTAACGATGGTATTGTTAGCTACTGTATGGCAGACTAATAGCAATTCAGATGTAAGCAACTATGATAGAATTATGCGTTTACTAGTTGGTGCGTCTAAATTAACATGCGCAATATTCCTGTTCGCGTTTACAGCGATAACGATCGATGAAATATCCACAAGACAGAATAAAAGTGTCTTAACGCTTCGAATTTTACACCAGATTGATAAAAAAAAACTTGTAATTAACATATCTTTTGCTACGCCGATAATTTTTATATTTTCGAAAAATGCGATATATAGAAATATTTTACATTTGAAATAACAATAATGTAATTGAAAACCAATAAAGCGATATTTGCGCAAATGGATACGTAGTTACGGGATAGGGTCTTTTATAACCGTAAAAAGATGAAAGGTCAACGAACACAAATTCGTTGCAAAATTATAAATTAATTAGGATGGCAAAATTATATATTCGTCAACAATTCATTTTCATTTCGGTTTTGAACGAATATTCTCGCGAACTCACATAATAATAATACTCCAACGAATGGCTCACACGAATATACGAGTATAATTCTATGATACTGTCCCCATCGAATAAATTAATCACGTTAATTGAAGCAATGGCTTCATTTACTTCATATCAGTCAGCATTACAAGTCCCGATGGTATTTGGATCTTTCATAATTATTTTATAAACGAGCGATACCAACAGTGCAATATTAAAATTATTATTGTTTGCAAAAATCGATATCTAAAGACGAAATGTTTATTTACGGTACATATGTACTATACTTATTATTATTTTTTTAATTAAAAAAGAAAATCTATGTACTAAAAGGGTATAAGTACGAGCACTTTGTGAAAGAGAAGGATGTAGTGAACGTGATACTGTAAAGATAGACGGCAGGAGAGTCTGTTTGCAGGAGAAAAAAAGACTGAGGCGCAGGTGTCATTGTAGACATTTTATATTTTCAGCACTCGGCGGTTACGTTATAAATAGGTCACAAGTATGAGTCCACCATACCGCTTACACAGTCACTTTGTTTACAGTATATATATTCTATATAAATGTACTCGTACGTTTGTTTTACAACCTCGATATTTCTACGGGGAATACATTAGTATGCATTACATTATGTTACGCCTCTCTATATGGTATGTATATTATACAAATGTGTGGTACATGCACTGGCACTGCTCGATTGTTTAGTTGCATCCTTCATCGGTTGCACGCAGGTATGTCTTCAAGCACGTTCTGGTTATTTGTACAGGCGTTTAATTATGTGTAAAGAAACAACATTATTTTACTCACGTGTGTTTACCTCCAACTCTCGATGTCTTATCAAAATATTATTTTATCATAAGGTTAATATAATTATTATATATGTATTTAACTTAGGAGACATAATCGAAGTATTGTACACTTTGTTTTATTACATAATTACAGTTTTTTTTAAATGTCAATACAATTTTCTTTATATAAATAAAAAATTATTGATTGTAATATTAATTATTCGGGATGTCTAATATTCTCGAAATACAGAAAGATATCTGTCAATAAAATTACGAAATGTGGATATTATCTTGTAGAATGAGTTTCAGCGCAATCACAAGAATATCCGGATCTCGTAACCGAGATACCAAATAATTAGAGCAATGAGGAAATTAGATAGCGGGTGTGCTTACATCTTCGTGTACCATCGTCGTTTTGCCAAAGTAGAATGCTGTTTCAGTATGCAGAATGCGTACAGTGGATCTTCATGTACGTGCGCCTGCAATATGTTTCGCGAAAAGTTATATCGCGTGAACTGGATAACATCTGTTCGTTGATATGTTACAAACGTGTGATTCATCACAATAAAAAAGGATTCTCGACGAAAATCGCAAACGTTATGAACACCTTATTAAAGACTAAAGGAGATATCGACAAAAAACCGGAACATGCTTTAGGGGAACATTCTTTCGCACCTGCTATGACGATGAGCTTAAGCTCATTACAGTTATTGATCTGCGCGATCATCATGTTCTTGTAAATAACCGTTCCGAAACGCGCAAAACAGTGCGCTAAAAAGGAGGAATGTTTCTAACAGAATGTTATTTGTCCCCAATTTAAAATTTCCGGAAGCCCATTACATAATCGCGCAAATCGCGAGTGCTACCTGTATTCCGTTCTGTAAAGATACTTTGGTCCGTATCTTCGTCGCTCATTTAGTGCTAAATGTTTTGTTGTGTTTTTGTTTTTTTTTTTTTAATTCGATAGACGAACTCACAAATGAACAACCGCAATTAGCGCTAAATGTGCGGTGAGAATGCGAGCGTTCGTAATGATTTGCATACGCGTGCCGCATTTACAGACGGCTTGACTATTTCTAAAGCGATATGTCGTGATTGGATGAAGTTTAGATTGCATATTATATTCTATGATGATCTAACGTTACAATGATCGAAAGACGTTTGCATTTGCATCTTTTAAATTTAATCGATTATCGCAAAGTTAAATTATCATGGCACAATATTTTAATGTACGAGTATAAATAAAACTTAACGACTGTTTAAATTTTTTATTTACTTAATTATTTATACTAATTTTATAATTAATTTTCTAATTATTTATGCGATTATAAATGTTTGAAATAACACAAAACGTTTTGCAAGAATATGATCTAGTAATAAGAATACAAAAAAATTTATTTCTTAATTAATTCAACCTTTTTTTTTTTTTTTAAAAAAAGAGTTATTCTTTTGACTGTGGCGAATGAAAGATTGAATTGAACTTTCCACTAATTTTATTATCATGTATATATACAAATATGTAGCAGGATTCTCTAATTGTTTTATCAATGATTATTGTTAATTAGTGACAGCCAATGGCAAGGATGATTTTGGAAAATAGCGCAGCTCTCATTAGCTGTCGCTCGTTAATGATAGTGAAAATTGTCGTTATAGAGAATCTTATTAGTAAAATAGCAAAGGATATGATTAGGCATTATAGAGTTCGTTATAGCTGCATATAAGACTTACTCGAGACAAGGAAGGATGTCGTGTATATGTATTACAGCATGACTTATTGTATGTTGATATTGCGATTCGAAGCCGTGATTGGACCCTTGAAGTCTTCGTATAGCGGTTAACATATGAGTGCAATTGAGTAGTGGATCTGCGGATTTATTTTACATATTATAGGTACATCGCGACGGCAATCCGCGGTTGGAAAGGACTGGAAATTGCAACAAAAATCTTTTTGCGTTTAAGAAAATTGTGTTGAAATCACATCGACGTGTGTGGTTGAACGACGTGTGGTCAACGAGTACTAACTGTTTTTTATAACGTTATTCGATTTTTTATTTTCATCGAACAATTCATGCTTTTTGTTTCAAACGATTTCATCACGGCGGAATAATGAAATGTCTGACAACAAAATCAATAGTAATAGATATTTTGGCGATCGATATGTATCCGTTACGAGATAATGATTACAATATAAAGCGATATTATAAATCATCATCAAGCTTATTTTATTGATAACTGTCGTTAATAATTCTGTTAGGCAAGTAAATTTGATTATGATGTCGAAATTATAACAATAATTGTCAATAGAATAATATTTGTGCAATATGCAATGTAAATTGTGAAAAGGTAAATTGACCGTTAGTTGGCTTAATATCTGTTATAATCAATGCATTTATAATCATTGGTACATTTATATACGTGATAATTTTTTTTTACGAATTTGTGTTACATTCAAGTTTGTTAAAACGATTTGTTAAAACACGGGAGGCTTGAATTTTATCTTTCGCTGCTTTTAGATTTTATTTCCACGGGCATGATAATTCGAGATAATGAATACATATCGTCTTCAATACGACGAGGGAGTTCTAGCGTGGCTTTCATCTCGTAGTGTTCGATCGATGCGATTTCTTTTTAAGGGAAATTTATTCGAGGTGTGTATGGTACGCGTGATGAGCATGAACGAGTGCATCGATTTCCGCTAAAACAGCCGCTGAAACAAGCACCGATTTTACACAGTGGCATAACTGGATTAACACGAATGAACGTACGTGTCAACTGCAGTTAAACTCGCGCGAGAAGCGGAACTGTAATGACAATTTTTCTTAACATTTGTACACGTTCATCGAGTAGTTATACGTGCTTTATTACACCGATGCATCGTTCTTTAGAGTTGTTTCGCAATTAATCTCTGCGAGGAATTAAAGTTTGTAACACGGTTTTAACACTTATAAATTCAATAAATAAATTTAACAAGCGACCGACAACATATATATTTAACAGCTTTCTTATAGAATTATTAAGATTAATATGTTCTTTTTAAACATCTTTATCTAACATAAATTGTAAATGAGCACTATCCCTATGCTTTATTAATACTGGCCTTTTAATATATAATTCGATACACTGTAACGCATTTTATAGAAACTTTTCTAAGTTCCGCGAACTCATTGCACGATTTATGCTCTTATCTTACGCCACTGCTGTTGCGCGAGGCTCGTAAGATGCTGAGAGAGGACTCTAGATGTAACTACGAAATTGGACCGAAGCGACCAACCATAAGTTATTTGTAAGAGCGAAAATGATGTAGAAAAGTACGATTGATGTTGCACGAGACGTCTCGTCTCGCCATCGCGGCGAACGAGAACGGTCTGCGTGGCGCTGCATGTAAAATTCTACGTTAAAGCCTGGACCACAATTCGCGACTTGGCGCGTGCAAATAATCCTAACAGCTAAAAACACGTACGTATCACTAAAACACATAACGCAGTGTCCGGCAAAAATCCATCCCCCTGACAAGTCCGACGATTCGGAGAACAAATGTCTGCGATTCGGAACACCAATACCAACGGCAATTGGCCGCTTGGCGGATCATACATTTTGCAGTGGATAAAGTACCAGTACAATTAATCGCGTATCACGTTCCGATCGATTTGCGTTGTTAACGCTAATACCGTTTATCGTTTACCGTTTCCGCGCATTTATCGCTTATTCGTTTCGCTCTTCGAGGATCAAACAGTCGAACGGCACGCGCGCGCGCGTTTTCAGCGGTAATTGGCGTCGAATCTACAATTCTGTAGAAAATCAACGAGAGAGAAGCTGATGAACTACGCGCGCATACATTTCGAATTAATCGAAAAATTTCGCGCATATTGATAACGAGTATCTCACATATCCGGTCAAGTACAACGGACCCTGCTATATATATCTGTGTGGGGGAGGGCGCGCATCCAGTATAAAAATAAATAAACTCTACTCTCTATTCTAGGAAATTCAACATCTCAATAGTACATCTAATAACATAATTGCTAAACTTGACGATATTACTTATATCTATGTAGGGATCAAAGCCGGAAAGAGGACTGTGCTCTCAAATCGAGATTTGGGCTTTATCTCGATAGTGTTCTAAATTACTCACTCGATATATGTATGTATGCACATTTATCACAAAGTCCCGTTCCCGACTTGTCCTCGAGTATAAAGTTACGCCGCATTTGCGCAATTATCACGACAAAATATCATCTATCGTTCGAAATATTATTATGTATATAGATATATCCTACGCGTTTCGTACATTTTATTATAATTGTCAGCTTAGGCATCATAATATAGGTTTGTTCCTATGCGAAGACAACATACAATATAACACATTATATGAATATAGTACCGATGGAATGAATGAAAAATCAGGTCACTGTCTCTCACTAAACGATTAATCGATCAATACGATTAATATTAAAATATATTAATAATTAATTATTCTAATTGAAAGTGAAACGTTCGTGTTTTTTTCTAATATTTTCGGCGAAATTGTTAACTCTAGAATGTGGTATCCAAATTTTTCCAATTTTGGAAAAATTTTTAGAAAAATCTTGATGTATGAAATAATTGTTATTATTTTTAAGGAAAAAAATATCTCCGAATATTTTCGACAACTAATTAAGAGATAGCTCTAAAATGTAATGTTAAAAAATCAAGGTATTTTCCATTCTATATATATATATATAGTGTTATCACTATCATTATTACTCGCGTTCATGCACGCACACACACATGCATCATATTGACGTGAATGGCATTGATGATAACCTAGATAGTTAATCAACAGCACTGGCTCATATATGACACGCACTGTATACACAACGCACTGTACTGATCAGTTATCCTTATAGACAGCTCTAAATCGTCATTAATCGCGATTAAGCAATTAAGAATAGATCGCGGACGGGATCAATGGTAACCGCACACGCACACGCACACGCACACGCACGCACACACACACACACACACACACACACACACACACACACACACACACACACACACACTCTCTCTCTCTCTCTCTCTCTCTCTCCCCTTCCCCCCTCTCTGTTTCTCTCGTGTAGTTTCCTAATTTACAAGCTTCCACATTTGTTGACATTTATACGTTTGTTAGCTAAGAATGCTTACATGCTTGCACTATAACACACACGTATAAATGTATGGATTAAATGATAATGTGATTTATTAGAAAATGTATTTTATTTTAGTTTTGCCATTATCAACGTATTATACATCATTATTTAATAATAAAAAAAACTTTACTGCCAATTAATCGAAGCGTGGTTTACAATTTTTAATATAGTAATATTTTGCGCAGAAAAGGTAATTAATAATTATCTGTTGTTTAAATTAAAACTTGATATATGTGTATAATGTATATTTCATATTCATTAAAATTTTTTATTTTATTAATGAAGCTTTAAAATTAAATTTAGCTTTCTCATTTTGAAATTGGTTCTCTCAGGATATCAGGATAACATAAAATACAGTGGTTTGAAATTTGGTTTAACGCTCCACACCGCGGGTTCATATCTTTCCTTCTCGCTCTCTCTCTTTCGCTTCTAGAATTCCGTCACAGGTCTGCCTCAGTGTAGATATACCGCAAAGCTGAGCACAACCATCGAATTTTCGCCAATGAAAATCGATGCGCAATTTACTGTTGGTCACTGTGCACAAACTAGTATCTCTAGTTAGTTGCAACGAACTAAGACGGATCTCCGCATCGCTGCCGCACATTTTGCATTCAAGGTGGTTTTTCCATTCAAAGCTTTTGTTTACATCAGATGTAATGTTATGCTATATTGCAGTAATATTGTGAATAGTTCAGGTATGTTTACCATTAAACGCGCAGCAAGAATACAATTCCTAAATATCTATCTCATAAATGTGAAGAAAAAGAAGAAAAATGTAATAAAAAAAATCATTAATGTTATTTTGATAATTGAAAAAATATTTGTGTTCTTTGTGGTAAACTCTCAGTCGATATAGGAAAACTTAATGAGTTTGACTCAGTATGATTATATTCATACATTCATATTCAGAATTAGGTCACTTTTACATTCAAATATTCACACGTTCAAAACTTGTCCAGAATTTCCTCGGTCACACGTGAATTTCATATGTATGGGCACGTGTCTCTGGCCATCATATGATTTATATCCATAACTGTCACGTTTGACTGTGACGTATGGTCGTTGTTTTTATGAAACCAGCTGTGATAGTATCGCATTTTACAATACAGACGAAACCTCAATTTAACTATTACCTGTCATCATTGAAACCTTTACACTGTTTTATGCGATAAGGTAATCCATTATCTTATTGTTTAATTTTATCAAAACAATATTTATATATCATTATAAAAAACAGCATTTTGTTCATGCGTATGTAATATTATTTTAAAATAAGTAAACCATGCTTTCAATATTAATGGATATAATTTTATTGATATATGAATATAATTTTATTTAATATAATTTTAATTAATTTTTTTAAAGAATGGCATTGATAATTATTTTACATTTTCAATTTTCACATTATCGTTTTTACTTCAGATTATTTTATTCAAGTAATTCTTTACACGATAAATAAGTAATAATAAAAGTATTTTCCAGTATCCATTCGATTGAAAGTCGAATAGAATTTTCACTCATCGAAATAATGAATAAACAACGAATAAACGATGAGTATGGAAATATTATCGTGGAAGGAGCGTTTCCAGCGGAGATTTATTTTACGTTCGCGTGCACACTGACGAACTGAGCTACAGCCTTAATTATGACACAATCACTATTTATTTATTCGTATTTATTTAGTAATAAATAAAATATGGACCCGTTTTCGAACCAGTTGCAAGTGCAAACATAAGAACGATGTACCTGAAGCAGAAATTAATGACCTTTGAAACACTTTTCATTCTCACAGATCATCTATCGCTGCGTTTGGTCAGATTTTTTTATCGGAAATATTCTTATTCTCGTACGAGTATATCTATATTTACACATATATTGTGCGTCACACGAGTAAATGCATTGCTATTTGAAAAACATTTATTCGTGTAACCCGGTACAGTGACTATAGGTACATAAAGAACGAATAATTATATATATGGAATTATAGTTAATGTTCATGGGGGTCAAGCTTGCTCTATCTTTGTGTAAAAAAAACTATAAAAATTATCCCTCCAAATAGTTGGATTGCGTTCAAACTGAGAATATTCGGCTAAGCGAACGTATATATTCATATACGTGCAAAAATATGTGTGTCTTCTGTTGTGACGTTTGAGCACATTCACGCGTTTGCAATGAAAATTTTTCGTTGACGTTAAGGGTTAAAATATTCATAGTCTGATCTTTATATGTCTATAATCACCGCTCTCGGTATCTTGTATAATGCAAAATCAGCCCTCGCTCTTGTACTACTCAATGCTTGGAACAAAACTTGTTGACGTGCTGATTTAATTGACGCATTGTTCCTTTCCTCTTCTTCTCTCTCGGTCTATTTTTTCTTCGACATGTTTTTGTATTGAGGAGCGATCGGTCGCGTCGTAATCGTAAAAGGACGACACCTGGATCGAAGTCCTTTATGCAGGATGTTCGAGATGCGTGCATAACGCGTATCACACGGTATGTCAATAAAACGAAATGTAGCCTAATTATAAAACCTCCAAATTTAAAGAAATACATTTCATTGTAAATTAAAACAGTAAATATTACACGATATGTTTTGGGTGTGATTTGAATCTCGACATTAACACACTCTGTGTTTTATGTTGTTTAATAACTGGAATAATGATGTATTTACGAGTATTTACATTTGATAGTGTAGTTTTATACTTTTATATTTTTATATGCGTGTCGTTTCGTTAAGTAATTAATAACTTTTATAGCGTCACAATTTTCCACGCATATTATAATACCCGCACGAACAAAAGGGCTAGCAGGGTGAATCGCATTTTTACTCAGAAACCCGCTCTCTGACCTATTTTCGCTCAATTTAATCTGTATTCTGATCGTACCCCATCAGTTTTTACATCTTATTTGAAGCAGAAGCTTTCAACCTTGGCTCGACTGTTATTCTCTGTTCGTCTATCATTCCTATAAAATCAGAATGATCAATACAATCTCTTTCGCTGAATCTTTATTCTTATACTTTAATCACTTTTTCTGTTTTCTTTTATGAGGAATGATTAAAAATAATCTTTAAAAAATGTAGTTAATTGTCTGGAAAGAAACGTATTTGAGCATTGAACAAAGTACAATTTCAACGAGAACATTGGGAGCATCGTTAATTGGTTCGTTAACTTCTATCTCGTTAATTGCACCATCCTTCGAATGATAAAGCGAGATTTATACTATTTACAATTTATATTGTTATCCCATGAAATTTGAAAAATGAGACAAGAATGGTAACGATCTGTGGGTAATATGATGTTCGGTACAAATGTTTGTAAAAAAAATAGTATGCGAATACATCTGCGCTCAAAGAAAAACATAATGACGGTGACTATAACGGTAATAACTATGCAAGTTTAATATGTAGAATTAATACAAGTATATATATATATATATGTAGTTGAATAAACAGAATATTTTTATAGCAATATATATAACTTATTCAACTGTATAGCCGAAACGTCCAAATACATTTGTACTTTTAAATTATAGTAAAGTATACTTTAGTATTTAATTGTTGCGCTTATCTTTCTGCGTTGACTCCTAAACAGCCGCCTAAATTATTATTGTTATTTAATTATAAGGAGTCTAATTTTATATATTTTTTCAATTATTTTATCAACTGTATAAGATAGAGCGGGACTTTTTCGTCCATTTCTCGTGATAATGTTTATGTTTCTGAGTAGCACGTGTTGATTATTTAAAGATTGTGCTTGTGTTCTTAACGAGCAATTATGATTGTATAATGTAATTAACTAATTATAAGCACGTCACTGCGAAAATATATTGTTTGCTACGTAAATTTTCGTATTACTTTAAAGTTGAATCTGATGAAATAGTTCCGCTCTACCCTACATTAATTGTCCTTATAAAACTTGTATAGTTATGTCTTTTATGATTGTTACTATTATATTTTTTTTTCAGCGCGTGCAGTATGTGTACGAAGAGAAAGAGAGAGAGAGAAAAATCTGTCTGTAACAAAATGTCTATGGTCGGAAAGTTTTACTCATGACGAGTATATTATTAATCGATTGCGTTAAAATTAGTGTACTAATCGATAGTATACACGGCTAGGCAGCTACACGTTCTGAGATGCGTTTGGTTTTCTTTTGACATGATGTTCTCAATTATTCTGATTACACAAACATTTGATACACTATTTTAAATAAACTCATTTAGCCGATATCTTTATATTTTAAATGAAAACTACAAGAAATGATTGGAACGTATATATAATATATATGTATATATAAATATAATGAAGCGAAAAATTATGTTAAAAGTTTTTTGCACAAATGCAAAGGTTGAACGCCTCTGTTATTTGAATAATATCTATATTTCCCTGAAAAAAATCTGATTAAAAAGTTACGGGTTTTATAATTTGACTTTAAGAGAGAGACAAAAATCGAAGTAAAAAAGATGATGCAATGTCTCTCCTCCAGTTTATATTCTCTGCTTCATGTTAAAGCATTCTTAATCAAGTCCACTTACCTTCGGCTGATGCTCGATATTATCGGAAGAAAAACGATCGAAAGCTTTAACACGTTTTACGAATATATAGTAGGTGTGTATTCTTACGGGCGAGCATTAAATTCCGTACTTCTCGCACGCGAAATTCTACACGAGTTATCTTCACGACAGAGAACATCGAATGACCGGGACAAATAATCTCGATAACACTTCCATCACTAAGCGAAGGAACTCTGTTGCTGCCGTAACTATTTTCGCCAGACTTGATTCGATGAAGCGGATTTGTGCGTCGTCGTCGTCGTCGTCGTTGTCGTCGTTGTCGTCGTCGTCGTCACCGCTCGATAAGTCGATACCTGGTTTCGCTCTTCTCCGTGTGTCGGTTTTTCACTCTGCACAACTTTTTGTTTCTTCAAGCATTCCAAGTAATAAAGCGGATTTTCATGAAATTGCAGATTCACGTTTTCTTCACGTTTCAGTGAGTCACAACTTTACGCCAAACATTGCACCGTTGTAAAAGTGTATAGTCATAGGATTTTCGCAAATTTTCTCCAACTTTGTCTTTAAACAAGAGTCTTCAAACATGGTTGGTAGTGTTTGTTACGCGTCGTGTTTCCGCAAGGGCGTATCTGCATGGAAATTAACAAAGCTTAAGCTCGAGATCCTATTCAAAAAGTTTTGTAGAATAAATTTATTTAGAAATATTTATTGGTCAAAGTTTTCATAGTTATTTATAGTAGAATAAGAAGAAATATATATATATTTTTAGTTTATTTCTATTCTTGTGTGTGTGTGAGTTACATGATAAAACTCAGGAAAATAAATAAGCTGTTACGTTGTCGAGAAAATAAAAATAATCGGAAGATCGATGATTGCAGATCTGGCTTCACAGCGATATTAAAACGATGTTGAATTTCTTGACAACCATTTTCAGGAGAAACGAAGATATTGCTTGGTCTAATTGAATTAAGTTATATATGTGGCTTGAAATTCAATTTCTGCGTTTAATTGGCGTGCAAAAAGAAAGAAGAGTGTTATTTGTGAGAACGACGAATTGGAGATCCTTGTTTTGATACGAGTGGAGGTCTCCAAGATAAGAAATCTGGTATCGATTTCTTCGTCCAACCGCAGCCGGGACATGACTTAAATCGATACCACGGCGCTTTAAGGGCAAAATCCTACGAAAAATATTCTCTGGTTCTGTGAAAACGTGCTCCAATCATTCTTACAAGCATTCTTTAGGTAATCTTCTTTCACCGATAAAAGTTATTCTGTTTCCTTCTGTCGCTATGGATTTCCTTCATCAAATATTGCATGGTTGAATCCACCACACATAAAATTATATAAACTTCCTGCCATGCGCAACATTTCCGTGAAAATAATAGCTCGATGCCAATATTTTAATTTACATCTCGAAGTAATTGTATTATTGGGATCATCTTTACTTTTGTCGTTTGTTTTACGTTGTTTAAATATTACACACAGGATTTACTTCTCTTTCATATTCTACAAATTAATTGGGAAAAATCGAGTCACGCTTTCATTCCATTATATCCGCTTCATCCGTTGAGAGATAATTTCTTCGTGATCGATTCTGATCCTCACAGATATGTTTCCATCACATGGATTTCTTCTCGAAATGTTACGATTTCATTCCGAAGTCTCGCACGTGTCGGGACCTCGATTATTCACGAAAGTGATACACCCTCATCGACCTTCGGCAGCGCTTTTCTTTAGCGACCTCGTTATCCATTTCCCCTCGCTATTCTCTTTCATCTCACAAATCCTAACCCTCCGGCTAGCATCCTCGTTAGCACGAGAAAGTTTTTCAGCTTACGAATCGTTCTGCCGGCATATAGTGTCTCTGGAATCCTTCCGCTGCTGGTAGCAAGACATCTCTCCCGTTCCTTCCATTGCGACATCATTTATTCATCACAGCTCGATGATATCCGGCGCGCGAAACTGCACTTTGCTGCAAAACTTCACCTCTTGCACGATCTTATTGCCGCAATTGTCCTCGTTCAGATCAACGTCGCTCTGCGTACCGTCGTCGTCATCGTCGTCCTCCTCCTCCAGATCCTCCAGAACGTGTCTGTCTAAACTCCAGCCGCTAACTCCACTGCCGACCGCAAACTTCTTTTTCTTCTTCTCGCGGATTTTATTCTGGCGAACGGATCGCCGTGGTTATTTGTATCTGAAAGTCGAGCAAAACGGGCGCGCTTTGAAGCGTGAGTATGCTCTTATCGATCGTGAGTTCGTTGCCTTATAAAGTTTATCCTGTCTTATTTTACTTCTCTCTCTCTTATAATGTAGATCGTATGAAAGATTATACGAAAAGATGTTCTCGTATACCGATTTAGAAAATAATTTTCTTTTAGCGATTATTAAATATCTCGATTTCAACAAGTTAATCATTTGCCTTTTTTGTGTAAAATAAAAATAATGAAATACTATAAACAACGATAAATTACAATATAGATATTTTTGTAATCTCAAACGTTTTTACACATCCATTATAATCGCCGCGAATATTCTAATCACGTCATTATTATTGAACACGCAACGCGAGCTGAGAGTGATATTCACATTTCGACGATAGAAACATGATCGGTGTGCGTTTATATGATCCTCACGTTACGCGACCCTTGCATGCTACTCAGCTCTCCAAATGTATCAAATGTTGTAACATACGCAGATTGAAACGCGGTGCCGCCAGGACAAAATATTTTTCATCCTCAGGTTTGGCGTCGTAAAATAGCTTGCATCGTCAGTTCTACGAGAATTAGGTCAACATCGCGTATTATTTTCATTACGAGCATTATTCGTATGTTCCAAGAAAAATTCATACAGCATCAGTGTTATTTTCTCATATTTAGCTTTTAGAAAGATTAGTTCTTATTAGACTATATTGTCGCTTATTATATTTGTAACATATGGACAGAAACTTGAAAATTATTTACAAATACTTATAAATAATAATCGAAGATGTGTTCAGTTTTTATATAAATAATTATTAAATACTTTTTTAAATTTTATGCTTTAAAAATATATCTCGTCAGAAACATTATTCGATTTTTTCTGTTATTTGCAACTAACACGATCTTTCTGTTTGTCCGAAATTTTATTTGGACAAATTACTTTAAGTTCCAAAAATCGACTTACCTTTCTGGTAAAGGGCATTCCAAAATTCTGCAGAAAGCCAAGCCGACTGCCACTATTAATATTACAAATAAAACCGCATACACTACACACAGATGAACTAAAGAAAAAATATAAAGCGTCTTATGGCACCACCTATTGGGCGCGTACAATGAAAGTTCGTATTCCGGCCACATTATATGCAGTATCCAGTAATGTCCTAAAACAAAAAGAAGAACAATACGATATACAACGATGAACATAGGAATTAAATTAACTTAAAATATAAGAATGCCGTCCTATTTCATGTATCGCGTAACTGCCGTAATTAATTAGAGGCGTTATGCGTTACGCAAAACGTCATCTCCATGTCTTATGGAGTGTTATATATTCGCGTAATCAATAAATTGTGATCTTTGCTATTTCTGTTAGAATAATTTAAAAGAATGTAAAGATATGATTGGTCATCGTATATCATCGTTATCAAACTTTTTCAGTATTTCATGAGGTATATGGGAATAGAATTCGTTGTAACAGAAAACGCCTCTAGTTGGTTACGCGATACACGTTACGCGAAGAATTTGCGCCATGGGACAGCACTCTAAACAATGAAGGAAAGATCCAGTAAAATATTATTAAGTTATCAAATTATTTAATTCATTATATCGAGGGATTTTTCCAAAACATATAGACAAATTTTTCTCATATTTTTCGATTCATTTCAACTTGAACAGAATCTTGTTTTTGTATTGAAAACCACTTTTGAAGTAATAACGATCTATGTGACATATATGCTAAGTAATTAAATAGTCTACAGTTTCATCCCGACCAACGAACTGTCACATGTTTCCGTATGAAATGTAAATATTGCACAAGTGCTTCGTCACAAACAGTTAAATTGTCATAAATAATGAATTTTTTAATCGTGAATTTTTCTCTCACATATGGATTTACGTGCGTTTCCGACACTTCGCGCTCTTTGCCATTTCACGTGAATCCGTATATTAGGCATTATTTAAAAAATATATTAGAATAAAGGAAAAATATAAAGTCTAATCAATCCCTAAATCGATACATACACAGGATAATATTTTCTAATTTATATCAATAATTTATAAAAATGATAATAAATCTGTATGTCTATATTAATGGTGTCGCTACTAAAGTGCATTTTCGCGATACTTTAATATCGATTCATTTATTGTTATAAAGATATATTATTAAAATCATCTATTGCAACGTGCAAATATGTAGGTATAAGTAAAGTTCTGCCACTTGACCGATATTTTCATCAACGTAAAAATTTGCTCATTGGAGTAACATGGAAAAGCACTGCGCAGTTAAGATCAACATGTAAGGAAGTTAAACATAACACGCTGTAATTTGTGGAATGATGTAATAATATCGTGACGAAATTGTTTCTGGAGCTTTGTACGCCACTTCGTTCATTCAAAGTTCTCGAAAGTCCTTACATTTAGGTAATTGTAGTACATATGAATAGTTTCTATTGGATTCATGAACTATCTCAGAGAATTATATTTATGAAATATTGATAAAAAAATATAGTATATAATAAAATTAAATTATTGTTGCAAGAAAATAAAACTAAAAATTAAAAATAATTATAAAACAAAAGCTTTATTAGATATGAGATAAGTTTTATTAGATATAAAAAATGTTAAAATAGTATAACGAAATTTGATTTCCTTATAATTTATTTTACTTTGTACATAACAATGATCTTTTAATATTTAATCACGTTTCTACAAACTTGTTATAGAATCATAGGGTCGAGTGTCATGAAACATGTGTTTTCCTAATCTGACTTATGCTTTGCACTCATTCAGTAAATCCTCTGTGGCTTTAACGCTCCGAAAGTTTGCGGGTTGTTGGCGCGAAATATAACACGTCGCGTACAATTTTGGACGAAATTTCTTGCTTACCTAACACGAACCACGCGACCAGGAAGCACGATAAAGCTATGGAGAGTAATTTCATAGGCGAGACGTGTGGTCTGTTGGTGGAATGAGACGAGACTTCCGGTCTCCGGGAGCGTATTTGTGAATACAGTGCCCAAAACATACGCACAGCGCCCAAAACTCCTCCGATCAGCATGTACACGGGAATGTATGGTTCTTTAGGGCAATCCTTAATGAACTGCACACCTGCAAAGGTAAATTAAAATATTGATTTTCAACACGTTCGCCATTTGTTGCAATATAAAAATTTAGATTGAAAAAGTAAATGTAAACTATTCATATACTATTTTATTTATTTGCGTTTGATCTGAATTCGATATGATTTCAAAAACCTATCGCGCATATCGAAAATTAATATGCAATGTATTTTATTATTTTTTAAATAAAAAATGTAAAATATTATCTCTAGTTAAACGTTTGAGATATGTATGGAAATGTCCATGTTACGTTGCATATAATAAGTCATATAGTACGTCATATAGTAATAAACTTGATAATTGATATTATATAACTTCTCTACCTTCTTGTTTTCTCGCTTGAACTTGCTTCATTAGTAGACATTTTATGACACTGTCTTTCTTTTATGTGTTTTTTTTACATCCATGACCTAAATACTTCATAGTTTGAGTAATAAGTAGAAATAATATATGGTGTAGTAATTCATTTAATAATATTACGAGTTCTTTTTATTGGTTTTTTCTTTGAATAGAAAAGGAAAAGAGGCGCTCCTTAACCGATATTCTTGTCCATTAATTAAGATCTAACGTATATCTGACGCGCATCATTATTTTGTACTTTTTTCAACGCCAGTAAGGAATAATTTAGCATTAATTGCTTGTTGCCAGGAGTCTATTCTGTGTAACACGTCCTGGTTCGACTTAGGATGTAACATGCATACCTCGAAAAATTCTTCGCTGCGCAACATAACTTGAGTAATGTGTATCTCATTATTATGCACTTCTTTTGTGTATGTATAATTTTCTGCTACAGCATAATCCTCGATAGTTTTTCGAAGAATTTATTTCGTGACATTCACTGCGATGAGAAATCAATACCGTCGTCCTACATACTTTAATAGGTACAGAGAGAAACACTATGTTATTTTTAAAAAGTTAAAAATCTTAAGGAAATATTTTATGTTATTTTAACTTTGTATCTTTATTATCATTATCTTGTAATACTATAATGAGCCAATCGCATGAACTGCAATTATATTATATAATTACATAGGAAGATCGAGTTATGAAGAATCTAAAAATTTAGCTAGATACAGATTTAAAAATAATTTTATTGTAATTTTATTTTATTATATCGTCAAAATAATTATGTGAGACGTTTAAAATGGTTAATAGAATGTCAAAATTTTTGCAGCATTATCATCAAATTTGAGCATCCTACATAATTACTTTGATGTCCCAACAAAATTATTTTTAGATCAGCAAGACATTCTTTCCATGTAGATAAATTTTCTCGAAAAGCAATCAACCGGAAATTGTGATGTATTGATTACTTTCTTTCTTATATACGAGCGAGATACGAGATAAAGAAATCTTTTTAACGACGTTTCAATATATCAAGAACTCAATATGCTTGACATTACTTGAATTAACCTTTAGATCTATGCGCTTCATTAAATTTGCACAGCACAGGTCGCAATCGGTGACTTTCATTCCGTTTTCGGATCGTGATTCACGAAAGATTAAGTCGTATTTGGAATCACTGATTCGCGACCACTTTTGCGGTTCACCTACCTACGCCATTACTATCGATTGCACGTTCTTACCAGGTGGACTTTGTCAGAGGGTGAATGCACCGTACTTATATTAAATCAGGTTGTGCGTCTATGCTCCCTACTGCGCGAGTAACCTATGTCCGAGAAATTAAGTATGCTTGCATGCTGCAAGCTCAACACGCTAGCGATTCGCGTGTCGTAATCCGGTAACATTAATTAACTTGGCAATGATGTATATTTCGTGGAATTTTAACTGAATTGACCGGAAGAGGAAATGTGCTATAATTTGTGTGATAAAAACTTAAAAGATTTATCGCGTTAAAAAATTTAGTTAAATTAATTATAATTTATAATTATAAAATTATAATATATATATCTAAATGTAAAAAGCATGACATAGGAATAAAATACCATCGAGAATTAATAAATCTTATTTCGTAAAATGTTAAAAGATTTGTTATTGGTAGAAATAAGAGTTTATTTACTTTGAACTACCACAAATATCTTCCTACGTATATCACTGTGAACATTTATCAAATATTTGCATTTTGTTGGTTGAAAGTTTCCATCATCATATAAAGGGGAGAAGAAACAATGCACTATTTAAGTCTTGAATTTACTTTAGACGATTCATAATTTGCGTCAAATTTTAAGATAGAAATCTATTTATAATTTTAAATGTCGCATATTTTTAAATACGTTGTGTCTAATTTAAAAATGTTTTTTTATTAAATATAGCATATAAAATTATAAATAAAATTTTATTCTATAAATTTTAAATTATATATTTAATTACAGATTGCTTAAAACAGACTTCATTTTGAATTTTATATCATCAGAGGAAGTCATAGAGGAGGAAACGGAACTCTTTTATTTATCTAAGCGATAAATTATTTTTATTTTATCTCGAAATCTAATTACACTAAATTTAATTGCATTTACCTTCCAAAATATGAATATGTGTTCTAAATATAATTATACATTAAATATTTAAAAAGATTACACCAAGAGTAATATTTAATGATGAAATTACATCCGCGAAATTGTATAGATAATATTACGTAATCGATGTAATGCCATGTTACGAGCAATGATTAATTGACATTACGAACTTTAGAAAGTGTCAGCTAATAAATCTTCTCACTGAAGAGAAATTTCAACAATTTATTTATTTCAAACAAGTGCAAATTTATATTATTGACGGCAGCGCGAAATATATTTCTGGCAGAACACTGATAAAAGAACTTTATTTCTTACACTGATTGGTGTCTTTCACGTGAAATATTTTGGAGAATCATCTTCCGTTATCAGACTCTGTATTTTTAACAAATTGAACTTTAAGATTAGTAAAAGAGAGAAAAGCGATTAAACATAAAGCATTAGTGACGGATACTACGTTAAAAATTTTCTTTGATATCTCTAAAATTATCCTTGTCGGACTATGCGTAAAGCTATTCCCTTAAGAGAGGTTAAAGGGGCAATAAAAGAGCTCCAACTCTCCCGAGAGATATGTAATGGAGAAAAATTTACATTAGAAAAAGCTGCAAGGTTTTGTGAAGTTTATTACAACACAAAGAAAGTTAAAGAGAACATCTTGTTATCACTCATTCTACATCATTCTTTTAAGTATCAAGCGGATATTTTTACATGTAAAATATTCATATAATAATAATCGTTAAAGCAATATGAGAAAATATAATGTATTGAGAACAAGCAAGATAAAAAAGATATTAAATAGCAAAAAGAGTGAAAAAAATGGCGTTAGTAATACTTGAATTTTAACAAGCGCCATAGATCAAAGAGTAGACAGGCTATATAGTCTTTTACTAACAATAAGTCTCACGAGACTCCGTCGTTATAGTTCTTAAGTACCTATAGTATGATATGCTACCAGAAGTATCGATCGCTTTTTTATTTCGAAGTGTAAAACGGATCGAACTGAAACCTCGGTGAGGTTGTTTTCGACCCACTTATCCAGTTGCTAGTTATATAATATTCATCACATTATGCTATCTGAACACATTTTCTTATGATTAAATTATCCACATATACGTGCCCCATTGCCAGTCAAAGACCTCTTTCTCAATTCACGCAACTGAGATTAATTAAAATTGTTTGTTATCTATCCATAATACATCTTTTCACTCACCGAAGATGAACATCAAAATAGGCACAGTGGACAAACAGGTCAGACATATGGTGAACGTCATCGTCTTGCTAATGACTCTCAAAGCTCGAAAGACGAAGTCGCAGATGCCGTTTGCCTCGAGATGAGCATCTTTCAGTTGAAACACGACCGAGCCGTAGGTTGCTACACCAAGATTTGCAGTCTCCGCATCACCCTTTTCGGGTGCCTTTACACCACTGGCGCAAAGCCGGCGTGACTCGTCGCCTGAAAGCTGAAAGCACACACGATAGCTCAAATCAGATTTTTCTCATGATATAATTATACAATACAATTTTATACTGGCAAATTCATTTATTCCGGTTAATAGCACATATATGACATTAGACTTTATTATATATAAACAAATTCACAAAGCTATGACACATTCCAATTTATCTTCTTTTAACTTTTCTCTTTCTCTTTCTCTCTGCATTTTTTATTTATTATAATTTTATTTTAATAATATTAGTTTAATTTTGTTTAATTTTATTTTCATTACCTTAGGCTAGTGTGCGTGTACCACTTCGTCTATATTTCGCTGATTACAGAGTAATGTAATTAGTGACGGAACAGTATTTTTTATCTTTCAGTAGGAATCCGTGTTAATGTAGTTTGTAATTCAGAAATAAGAATTAACATGTATTCAAAGATTTTTGTATTAAAAAAATTCTTTTGAAAGAAACCGTATTTTTTTAATAATAATAAAAATTCAGTACTGTACGGAAGATTTTTATATTTAATTTAATCACCGACAAATGAAAGCCGATACTTTTTATATTTCACGAGAAACCCGACTTTACGGTACGTTTTAATTAATAGTTGTAGTACTTTTTATTTAACCGTGTCTCTTTGAAATGCCGCGCAGATTTGGCGTCAGAGATCAATTTATATTCCGTTCATTTTTCACACAACGTAGATTCAATAAACGATCCTGCAAAGTACGAGCATAGCTTCGTTGAACGGTAGCAAATACGTCTCTTCTTTCTCATAGATTCTCGTTCTATACGTTCTACGGAATAAGATCCTTCGAGAGATCCTCGAGTAGCGCGTACACGTCTCAGGCACGTTTTTCGCACAGATATAAGCGCGGAAATAAGCTGCGGATGTGATCTGTGCGAGAAAAATTTAAGCTGTCACGAGCACGAATCAGAAATGTGCCGGCATATTCTTTTGTGCATCTTTACACTATAATTTTCATGAAGTGATAGCATACGCTTATATAATAATTGCTTTAACAGTTTGCAAAATACGTTATCGTAGATATAAATTTATTTCTGTTCTTACAATCAAGTCGTAAAGCTAAAATATATCGGTTACTTTTTTTTATCTCTCGGAAAAATCTTGAAAAAAGAAATTTTCTTAAAAAAGATTTTCTTAAAAAATCATAAAGAAAACACGAAGCTATAAACAGTATATATATTTTTATTAATCATTTTTCTGCTTTGTTCGTTAAACATATTTATAATTAGTTAAGCATATTTATCTCCGTAGAAAACTCTTTTGTATTCATTAGAGTTTTCCATCAAAGAGCAATGGGCAAGTCACCAGAGATACGGGCGTGGAGGATCTCACCGTAAAGCTATCGCTTATATCGTCATTCACTTGACCTCGCCTTGCGTGCACTGCAGCAACATATCGTGCCACGTTGTGTCTGCACCGGAAAACCAATCCAGGATGCAATTTTAGATCGTTTAAACTTCTTTTTTAGAAGGAAACTCTTCCATTGATAGGTATAATATACTGAGGAAATACATATTTTCTACAGTTCGTGTAATTTAACAAAAAGATAAATGATTAATCCTGGGAAAGACGCAGCATTATCGTCGTAATCACATTATATGTGTGATTAATGCAACACTTTTTCCAATTAAGTACGATATTTTCGGAGCTAGTGGTCGCCTGTCTTTTTTCACTTTCCATGAACGGTTTCCCGGCTCATTTCCCGCTTTTATAATCAAACTTAAGCAAATTTTGCTATTAAAAATTAAATTGTGTAAAAAGTCGGCAAAGCCGACGTGACGTCCCCGGAGCAATAACGAGGAAAATTACTTTGAAGATTCTACAGGGATAAGCGACAAGAAAAAAAAAACGGAAAATAACGCTTTTAAAAGGTTGCCTCGAATGCTTCGATTTTTGACTCAACAAAAATTTATTCGGCAAAGAACAATAATTTTAGAGCGAAATTTCCCTAAAAATTTAAATTTACATTTGAATCCATTTTTTGTTTTATGTTTGAATACTCATGTGAATCTGCAATTTACGTCGTGCTTGTAATTTTAAAAAAAAGTCCAGTACTTTTTTTTAGTAATTTCTTTATTGCACTCAAAAAAAACATTAATAAAATTAAAATTATTATTAACAATTTACTTTATATTAGGAAAAAATATTCTATAAATACTTAAGTGTGTGGATGTACATTTGATTTATTAACTTAATTATTTTTTTAATAAAATAAAATTTTAGAAAATATTATTTAGATTTTACGGAAAATATAAAATTTTGAAATTTTATCTTATCTCGTATAAAAACCTGTTAAATTATATGATACTCAGATCGGTATTCATATTGTCGATATTCAATAATTGTAGATTGATCCATGATTGAACCTCATTTTAGGCGAGCTAGATTTGAATCAAAGTCGAACCAATCAGGTTTATTAAATCATGGTTTGAGAGGCCTTTTTATAGAAAAATAGAAAATTGATTCAAACCTAGTTAAAATGGAATCTCAGATTGAATCACGACTATGAATACGAGTAATACGACTCTAAGTGAAAAGTATCAATTAATAATAAATATGTTAAATTAGAATAAAATATTCTCGATATTTAAAACAATAATTTCAATTACAATATGAGAAAAATAATTTTATAAAGATATAACATATTGTGTATACTTGTATCAAACCAATCTACGTTCAGAAAAAGTTTCACTCGTTTTTCCTCTTTTCACAACTCGTGGTTTATGAAAGTTGCCTTGTTAGCGTACTTCCGGTGAATAAAAAGAGTATCCTTATGCTCTCTGCTTGCAACCGCCGTTGCAACTCACTTCGTCGTAATTACCGCAACGGATGATAAATGACAAATTGCAACTTCGAGTATGTATTGCCCGCGTTACTCGAGTTACCTGCGTATATACCCGTTGAATCATAAAGATGGAGAGCGTCCCAGTCGTTCATTTCCGTCGCTCGGGTGAGAAATTCCGGAACACTCGTAACACAATTGGGGCGTGCACCGTAATAGCATGGCCGAGAAAGAAATTTCTTCAACGTTGCAGACCGGAATTGCAACGGGCACGATAAGAGAGAAAGAGAGAGAGAGAGAGGGAGGGGGAGAGATAGAGAAGGCAAAGTTACCTGTGAAACGGAGCTGCTAGCTCGCCTGGAATCAGCCCAGGCGTTCGTTCCATATCCTAGATTGACCTGTGCGCCACCACTTCCGCCCGATCTGACGCTTCCCGAGCTCACTTCTCTTTGGCGATAAGGCGAGGAACTTCGGTTTCTCGTGCTCCCTGGACATAAGTGCAAATATTTGAATTTATCACACACACACACACACACACACACACACACACACACACACACACACACACACACACACACACACACACACACTGTGCCTTTTAAAATTCTCATGCGAGAGAGAAACATCTCGCAAAATTCTTCCACGAGATTTCGAGAATATTTATGAAGACACGACGAAAACGACTCACGCGGGCAAAAGAATCGCAAAATAGAGTATGCATTCTTCAAACTTATACTGATAGTATGTTTTACGAAAGATATTTTTATTTTGCATCAATTTGTAGTTTTTTTTCTACGATCGTGAAATGTATTTTCAATTTCTATATGAATTACAATTTGCGTGCACTATATTGTGAAAATTCTTTGTGCAAATTTTACATCAATTTGACATATTTTCTGAATGGACAAAATTACAGTGTCCAATTTATTTGTACTGTTTGAACTTTTGGTGATTATATTATTCTAATTTGTAGTTTTTGACTCTCCTTGTTTTAACACGTTTGCAACTAATGAATACTAGATACTATACAATTACAAACAATGACAAACGGCGCGCCAATTAACACTGTTAATGCACAATTTAATTTGTATTCTCTATTTCCACGAATTTCGTCTGTTGTAAAGAGACATCATGCAAATTCAGGCGATGAGATATCTTTGTCAACACACGCTGCTTTACGCGATAAATCCGCGCTTTCAATTTACAGAATACGAATCCCATCTGCTGGAGAGATTTCGATTATTGCGACGTTCCTCGTCACAAAATTTATCGACTTTGCTTGCCTGACGGTGACGGTAGTTCGGTAAACAGGTCAATCTTGTTGTATCGATTTTAGGGATGGTAATCATATGGGACGTGAGCGAATATTTAAGCGATAAAACTCATATCAAAAAAGCGATTTAATACGTGTTTATTATACATTATGAAATTAGGACAATTGTAAAATTATATAATTAATTATTCATTGTATGTTTGCATTTTCACTGTTTCAGAATATTCAAGGAGAAACTCGTGCTTCGACCGGTTGATCTCGTCGCCTGAGAACGCGCACGCAATACCTCTTGCATCGCAACCGCGCCAAGTGGGTATAAGTAGGCATTATGTATCAGACGCATATTTCAATCTCGTGACCGCTGGCGATTTAACGTAGCCGCTAACGTTAATAAGCATCGTGTACACGTGCAACAAAATCAGGCCAATTTGCGCGACCGAAACGTAACCTTTTCCCGCGTGACGTTAATTATCGCTGGTATAAATGTCTCGTATTTACCTCGCGTTTCGATTTCTTGCAGTTACAGCCCCAAGAATTACGCCGATAAAAAATAAGCCGTCTTAGCGTGCGGAGTTGTTAAGTTTCTTGTGGATTTTATCTCATTGGTGCAGAAATATATTAGTGGCGAATTATATCACCGCAAGATACATACATACATATCAGCATGAGCATATATCTAAGATTGTGGTAAACTAATTTGCATAGGTCGACTTAGGAGGTTTAATACTACTATATCAACACTGCATGTGGGTTTTCCAACCACTAATAGTAATTTGGCTCATGATATGTTCAAGCTTGATAATCTGCACGAATTGCCGAAAATGTGATTCGTGATTTATTACAATCTGATATAAACATTACGATTGAAGCTGAATCTTTACGAGGAAGAAATTAATAATTTTCATGTTAAAATAAAAAATAATTGCTAGTACAAAATTGTATCTACAAAAATTATTTTTATATTATTTAGTACACGAAAAAGACAATTTTTGCTAAAGTATCAAAATACAGATCTGAAAAAGATAATTTTTAGACTTTAGACCATTAAAATAATTATTTGTGTAAGATACTCAAACAGGTTGATAGAATGTCAAAACATTTTGCAACATTGTTCATTATACTTAAAATTCTATGTAATTATTTTGATTTGACAAAATTATTTTTATGTAGATATCTAGCTAAACATTTACTTCAAATCGTTCTTTCTGTATATTTTGCTGCGCTTTAATTTTGAATGCATGTGATGTTACATTTGTGATGCAATAATACTGTTGAGAGATTGATGTGAAGTTCGAAGGTACTTTGCATTCGTCTGACCTGATTAAATCGTAATAAATTAACCGTAATAAATGAGAGAAAATCAAGAGAAATGGGACCTATCAAATGTTGTTTCTTAATGAAAGCTTGGAATCGACATTGTAGCAGCTTGTCGGCTTGTCGATATTATTTTACATTTCATGGCAGATCCGTTCCTTCCGTGTGTCACGCTTACGTAGTTATTCCGAGGCGCGAGTGTCTATTGCATCCGTCGCAGGATTTCAGTAAGAAGTATCGGGTATATAATATCGTGTGCAATCGACACGCGCGAGAATGTATCGCCCGGCGACCAATTTCCGTCATTCGAGATATATTATACGTGTCTATCGCACTCGATGCCTTGAATACGGGAGAAATGAACGAAAACTAATCGGCCTCTCCGGAGACCTGACGTCGAGTCGTACAGTAATGAGCATCAAATTGCCATTACATTCCCTAAGGAGAGAAGATACTTGCTGCCTTGAGGTAGAGTCTTAACCTGCAAATGCGGGGACGTAAGGAAACGTTTGCGTGGAATCTCGTTGGTGAATATTTTATGGCCTGTCTTTATATAAAGCTTTCCTTATAATTGCTCAAGCAGAAACTAAATAAAAGCATCGACTATTTTTAATTTTTATTTCGATATAAAAGCATCGATTATTTTTGGTATTCGATGTATGATAAAAATACTCGATCTCCGAGTATAAGGTTATTATTATTTTTATCAAATGTCACGCTTTTATCAAAACTCACTTTTCCAGCGACTTCTTGTTAGTTGTAATTGTAATTTCTCAAGTCAATAAGTGAACGAGCAATTGTTTAATTCTGTCATGTATAATTGACATGTCATGCATGCAAGCATATTATTGGCACAATTTAATCGCATTTGCGGCAAACGTTTCCTTTGCACATCGCATTGCGTTTCGCCGTGACACTATAATTTCACGATTGGATTGAACATGTATTCAAATGCACATCATTGCGGTTTAGATATGTCCAAGAACCACATTTTCGTGATGATTTCTATATATACACATCAATTCGCGAAGGCAAATTTTCAATAAACAATTCTAATATCCTAATACTTAATTATTTACATTTTAATAGAAAAAATAGTTTATAACTCGAAGCTTAATAAATTTTTTTTTTTTCATAACTACAATCCTATAACAGTAATTGTTGATGGATGTTAAAATAAAAAATAACATAATGTGAGACTTCATCCCATATTATTTTTCCAAGTTAGTTTCTTTATTTTAACGAGCAAGGACTAGTTAAAGAGAGTCTAGTAAAAAAAATTCAAACATTTTAAATTCTCACCCTGATCCGCGGAAGCTCTTCTAGGATCTTGCAAGCCCAGGTTGCCTCTTGGCGCCCTTCTATCTTGATGTCCTCCAAGGCTACCCCTAGGACTTCTGTTGATCCCCTCAGGCCCGATGCTTCCTCTGGGACTTCTGTTTTCATCGTCATTAATAGCTCCGAGAGAGCCTTTCGAATGTCTTTCGACATCGTTCATGCCTATGCTTCCGCGTGGCGATCGATTTGTCTGATCATGCGGTGCGATCGATCCTCTCGGGCTTCTGTTGCTGCTCTCCGGACATATCGATCCACGTGGGGACCGATTCGGGTCCGGCACTATCGATCCTCTGGGAGATCTGTTGGGATCAGGTGCAATAGAGCCGCGGGGACTCTGGTTCAGACATTCTGAGACTATTGAACCGCGTGGACTTCTATCTGAAACTTCCATGGGCGTGATACTGCCCCTGGGTGCTCTGTGCAATTCCGGACATATCGAGCCACGTGGATTTCGGTCGAAATCTAAATTTGCCATACTACCTCGCGGACTTCTCGTTGAGTCCGGCACTAACGAATGTCTAGGACTACGAGTGGCGGCCGCGATCGCGTTACCATTTTCTGGTAAAAGGGATATTCTAGAGCCGCCAATCGCTACCATACTGTTCCGTGGACTTCGGTTATAGGCCACATCCGGCACTAGAGAATTTCTCGGGCTAAGTATCGAGTCCGGCACCAGAGAATGACGTGGACTATGAGATACTTCTGGCGTCAAGCTGTTTCGCGGCGACCGCACCATGTCGGGTACTAAACTATTACGTGGGCTTCTGTTCGAGTCCGGTATTAGGGAGCCTCGCGGGCTTCTGCAGTAATCGTCAGGTATCAGAGAGTTTCGCGGGCTGCGGCTCGCCTCGGGCGCCAAGGAGTTGCGGCCGGTACCATACTGTTCGGGATCCGGCAAGATCCTGCGACAGATTCCCTGAAATAAAATACAATAGAGCATTATCTCATAATTTAATTTTTTACATAAGGAACGAAAAATTGTTAGAGCAAAAATTAATTTTTAATTGTATATAGTTTTTGTAAAAGAGACTTTCTTCTCCCTTTTACTTTTGTAAAATGATCATCAAGAATATAATAAGAATAATAAGCTTGTAATTTCAGAAATTAGATCATTACTTTTCTCTTTACAAATATTTAATTTTGAGTTATTTAAGTTAATTGATTTTTCTGATTTTACTTGGAAATTGAATGTTGGAGATATGAATGTTAATATTATATGCATCCATATCTCTGCAATGTACCTAATGTGTTTAATTAACATAGGAATTAACACAGAAATAAATTTACATTTGCATATGGAAGTAAACGCTACACGCTCGCGAAATATGTTAAAATACTCGATCGAAGTGGACGTATTTTAATCATTTTAACGGTTGCTGTCCAAAGCTAACCGATAACTTTCGAAATGCGTGCCTATGCTACGGCAATCATCTGCTAATGAATAACATATGATAGCAATCCATCTGCCGTGAACATTTCATGACCTCAAAATTTCGTGGATAAACTGATGTGTAACATGCGTGACAAAAAATTCGTATTCGGTTTTCATCCATGAATATAGGGTGCTCGTATCGATCGAGTACAATGTCATACATCTGTACACTCGAGTATCCCTCGAGTAATTGAATATTTCGTGTAACATTGCGTAGTCCGAAGGGAATAAAAACAGAAAAAAAGACGAAATCTGCTGCATATTTCATGCTTTAGAGCTCGATCGACTAAAAATTTCAGTTTTTTTTTAATTATTTTTTACGCTGCAGTCGCCAATAAAACTGTTCATCAAATCAAATTACTTAAATCGTTATTCATGTGACTATTAAAAATATTAAACCAAATCTTTATACATCTTCCCAAAAATGAACATTTTACATTTATATTTGATCTCACAGCAAACCGAAATAACCATTGTATAGACAAGAAATTTATATTTTATGTCACTGTATATTAAAAGTAATAACGATTTGAATGTATATAATCAAATTATACTAAAAAGAACATAAGAGGGTGAATACTAACTTCATCGGGGGAGTCACTTTCGGTATCCAGAGCGATATTCGGCACTATGCTACCCCTCGGCGATCGCTGCCTCTCCATTGTTCCGCCGGGGCTACTTGGTGGTAAGATGAGGGGTTTCTCAGACGCTACGCTCGCTCGTCGACCTCGCATCGAAGATGCCGGCTGACTTGAATTTGCCACGTTTGGCGACGCTCGCCGGCGTCGCGACGAAGCGCTTCGATGTAACATCACGGCGATATTCTCACATCCTTTTAACATAAAACAGTTTTCATCTTATCATTCGTCTAATACTTCGTCAAAAATATTTGCATAATTTACGTTAGTCAACACAATTTTGCTTTTCTTATCTGATAATATTTTTCTCACAGTAGTTTTTATTCTGATTTTAAATTTATTAGTTAAATTTATGAAAAGAGTAGAGATTTTTGAATAACATGTATTTAAAAATTATCTCATCTGCTCTTACATATATGATAAATAAATACAGGAAATAGCTGTAATTAATTCAACTTATTTTCTTTATTTATTATAAAAGGCTTTGAACAAAAATAAATAATTTTAATTAAGAGAAAGATACAATAATGAGTTGTTGTTAGCAAAATGTATAAATTTTTAAAAAGAGATATTTTAGTTACAAAAAATTGGAGCGCATACAATAAATAAACTCTAACCTCATTTTTAGAATTAATTTAAAACCAGTATTACTATAGAATCAGTATTAACTTTTAATCAATATTAATATCAAACCACACTGAAAAATTTAATAATCTTAATACAATTCTTTGAATAGTACTAAGTAAATAAAATTTACACTAAATAAATGTTTATTTAATGAAAAATACATAGTTAAATCAAATTAATGATTTTTGTATAAATATATGTTTACTTTTAGTAAATATTTACTTAGAAATATTCAAGTAAATATTTTTTAAAATTTAGTATTTTTTCATTGCACGTGTTTCTAAAATACGAAAAATGTGGCTTAATGTTGATCGAGGTAACTATGAAGTAAACTATAGTAACTTGAAGAATATGTAGTAACTTGCGAATTTCCAATGTGAGTTTCTCAGGGGAATATCTTGTTTAAAAATTAAAAGCACATCTTTTGCAGCGACGATAAAATGTTTTGCTTTGAGGATCATGTATCTTTAACATACACTCGCAAAAATGTTACCTCTATCTTTGAAAGGCTAATATTGTTGTTAGAAAAGTTTGAAGAAGCAACAAAACTCTTAAAATTTTTCCCGTTTCTTTCTCGCATGGTACGTTAAATGGAAAAGTTGTTATTATATAGATAGAACTACTAATTTTAATTACTTGAAATTACGTTTCTTTTTTGAGAATATTCAAAAATTATAACAAGTCGAGATTTTACTTATACAAGAGATTATATTATATTAATTACATATACATAATATATAGTGTGTGTATATATTTATATACTACCACTAGAAAGATTTAGCACGTTTTATGCATTTGCTAACAATTTAATTTTTTATTTATAAAATATAAAATTGTAATGATATATTTTTTTATTTTTAGTCATGGATGTGTTTAATAGATTTATGAATTGTCGAAAAATATTTATATCCGGAAATTATAAATAAATATTTTAAATTGATAAATATCATGTATATCGATTGAAAGAAATATTAATTTCAATTAACAATAGGGGAATAGAAACAATCTTTCTCTCACACACGCGCGCACACATATATGTATATACATATATATAAAATGATATATATGTATAATATAAATGTATACAATAATTAAATAATTAAACAGTCTAAATCGAGCTAAATGGATTTAATATATATAATAAATATAACACACACATATACAATTAAAATTTATATATATTATTAAACTATAATATATTAAATAAAGCATTTTCTAGAAATATTATATTTGTATATTGATATATTTCAGACCTAGAAATATTATTTCAAGTGTAGAGAGGATATGACTTATCTACTGTTGTAATTATAAACACTGTCACTTCAATACACATATTATACATATACATTCTGCGATAGACAATTAAATGCCCAACGGGTTTCCGGGAACATTCATTATATATCTATACTACATGAGCAGTTTCTACTAGGAAGATGACCCAGATAAGTACAGTTCGAGGTTCGATGCGTTATACTAGTCCACCTAATTCCCCGACCCATAACTGCGACGTGCATTTTGATGCGCCGATGGGAGCATGTCTCTCATCGCACGTAACACCTCTTCTATATAGGCTGTGCATATATTATCGATTCGCGTAGGTCTAAAACGGTTCTGACAGCGGATTAATTTATGACCAGGTATTGTACGTTGCGAAAGTAAACAATATAGAAAAGCTTCCACGCGAGCTCGGCAACACGTGGAAAAATATATTTCGCAATCTATTCCGAGGAATGGATGAAAGGACAATAATTGGAATTATATTATATATTATGTTTCAATTAAAACGTGATAGTGGTTTATGTGATTATTTATTGGAAAACTATGTACAATAAATTGAATGATAACTAGGAAATTAAATCTGTTTACATGTCATATTACATAATTAAACATAAAATGTGAAAGCACAGATATAAACAGGATACAGCGCATTCACAAAATATAACGACTGACAACGCAGATGAATTATTGTGATATCGTTCATTTTGTTAGGCGCAATTGACATGATGAATAAAACTTCAGATTTTATATGATGGTGAATATTCGGTTTCGGACAGAGTCGATAAAGGCTTTATTGGACAAATTTTTATTGACGGAGAATAATTTTTTTGCCAGAATGCAATAAACGGAAAATGATGCGCTTTTCGAAGCTGAAAGCTGAAATGATACAATTTGAAATAATTGATTTAACTACAAGAATATCATCCACGTATTTCTCATGTAAATTGAACTGAGAGAGAGAGAGAGAGAGAGAGAGAGAGAGAGGTATGATTTTTTTTTCTTATTTCATTACGCCATTTTCTCATTCATCTTTCATAAATTATCTTTCTATGCAAATGAGTCCTCACGGAAATTTTCACGTCGATGTAATTTGTACTTTTGGTATAAATCCACGGCGTGTAATTATTGAATATTATTACCGCAGCTTTAGATATTATTTAAAACAAATTAAGAATTACATATAGTAATTACATAAGAGCAATTACATAAATGCACATAAGAAAGAAATGGAAAATCAGCGTTAGAAAGGTTAGTATTTTCTATGTATATAAAATAATATTTCAGCAATGTGTGAAAGAATGTTTAATGTATAAAATACTAGAAAAAAATAAGTATATAAGATACACAAATGTACAATGATATTGTGTACGAGTATTAAGATATTTTAAGCCCTAGCAGCACCAAGTTTTTGTGTTATAATTTTTTCATGTATTACAAAGCGCAACTTTGTGACATTATTCCTGTTTTAAGAAAAATAAAAATACTATCACTTAGAATAGGTAAAAAATTAGTTGTGTAAAGTAAATGTGAAATTTTGTGGGAAGTTTTTAACTGAAATCTGTAAATCTGTGGCTCGTTAATTAAAGCAACGAGTAGCGTGAAAACTAGTCATTATAGAAAACTTTCCGACCTAGGCGCAATACGGCATTAATTTCGTTGATACTTCTTTTTATTCCTTACTGTTATTCCAAATAAAAAAGCACAAAAGAAGATTTCTGGAAGAAAGTTTCGGAAACTTTGCAATGAAATCTCCTGCGCAAACTTGGAGATCGTACATACGATATTACTTGTTTGCTAATACATTTTTATGTATTGAATAAGCAAAATGATCTTGATTTTGATTCATGCATTATATTTTTGAAACGTACAAACCTTCCATATGTAGGGTAAACTAGGGTATTATGGCCATACGGATAAGATGGCCATAGGTTGTAATTTCTTTAATAATCGTTAAGTAGAGCGTTTTTGTGGTCGTTCTGAAAGACTATGGCCATCTTATCCGTATGGCCATCTTACCTTAGTTTACCCTATTTGTAAAAAATCATCTTTTTTTATGTAAAGGTAAACTTCGCAGACGTACAAATCTATCATGCTCGAAATTTTAACCAAGCGTTCAATATTAAATAACATCGGAAATCCGTTGCGAATATAATCATAAAGCATACACGACACACAATAGAATTTTAAAGTAAAACTTTCATATTTTAGTGGCCTCATAACTGTAGACTCCATTACAATTTTGTGCAAGCCCGACACGTTTACTCAACTTATGGAGCCGCTCGATGAAGCGCATTGAAAATATTTCGCTGACATTTAACAGTCATGACGTGCGCTCTTTATTTTATCGCCTACGCGAAAGTCTTTCTACGTTAAGTCAACTTCGATACTTGCATATTGTCTTTAGATTATCTACGTCATTCTTATCAGCATCAGCATTTTCTTTAGCAATCTTACGTCGACAGTTGAGCCACGCGCAAGTTTCAGGGGTAATAAACTAATTAGCGTGTTATTGATATTGATTGAGTAACGCGAGTTCTAATTAATAACATTCGATGGTGCGCAATATGCCGTTGCAAGTACGACGACATTTTGCGATTACACGTGTCACACTCAAATTAATTACCAGCTTAAATATAACGTTGCTTTAATGGACCACAAAATGAACAGATCAACTAAGACCACTAACTATCTAATAACGGAATTAGAAGCTTAATTATTTGTGCTTTATAATATCAAATAATGCATGGTGTTTTTTGATTTAATAAGTTGATACAGTGCTATTCAAATTTGTACAGAGATTAATGCTAAACTACTATCATTTTTTACGACGTATATTATATATTTTGTATTAAATAAATATTCCTTGAAAAGACCGTTCATAATAAATTTAAAATAACCACGATACAGTATTGTAACAATAGTACAACAATTTTATGATATCCAATATTTAGAATAATTAACTATTTAAATATATAGTAATGTGTTAATGGACTATAAAATAAACCGTTTGCTCAAAACGAGCATCAATAAATATTCCTATTTACTAAACATTACGAGCAATTATTGTAACAGGAAATGCATCCATGAAAAGCTATATCTAAAAATTAGCTTTTTATTTCGATGCAGATGAAGATATGGAAAAAAACATATAAGACACGAGTACTTGTATTGCATCTCTTTAAGTTTTTAAAGGAATAAAGAAAAGTAAATGTAAATACATAAATGTAAAAAAGAACTAATTGAATAAATCGAAATTGTATTTAAATGTTATTGCATTAAAACGCATAGCGTCGTTAAGAAAAAAATTCTACTGCATGTGACGTTGTTTGATTAAAAATAAGAAAAAAGAGGAGGAAGTTCAGAAATTAGAATATGGAATAATAATGATGTTCGACATTGGACGTCCGGATATCTATTAAATGCCCGCTGTATTGGAATAACGAGAACGACAAAGTACTGAAAGTTAATTAATCGGAGCAAGCAGAGCGCAGTCAATTACTCGTTGCGATACTTCGACGGATCGACTCTCCGCCGTAGGCTGTACCATATATCACTCGACCGACAAGTCGTTTACGGCCATCTAACACGAACGTTCGTATAGTTGTAATCGACTACGTCTACTATATAGCGTTCACCGTTTGAATTACGCGACGAAGATTAATTTCGCACGTCCAAGACGAACCGCAAAAGACGGTCTACCTATAGATGCTGCGCGCGCGTCCATTACGGCCTAATCTCTCAGAACGTAATTACCACATCGTACCAACGTCTGAAAAGACGTATGAATTATTGGATGGACAAGGAACGGCGCTAACGAAGATGGAACGCGACGCGAGTTCGTAATAGCTAGTATTCTCTGATCTCTCCACGTATTTCTCTAGCGAGGTTGAACTTCTGTATGCTGGTTCGAGTTCTTAAGCTGCTGAATGCACAATGTCGAGTGCGACAATTAGACTCCAAGGTGAAATGCATTCGATGCATATAGAAAAGCTGTGTAGGAAGTCTGATTATGTTCACATCATTAAAAGCAAAATATTAAGGATCAAAAGTTCAAATTGTGATATCCGTTACATACAGATACGGGCGAGTTTTTAATTCATCGATTGATCAATTAAAAAACTCGCCCTACACATATAATTTTATTTTTTATTATTTTCTTTATTAAAATATCTCGAACTGTGTGTGTGTGTGTGTGTGTGTGTGTGTGTGTGTGTCATTTGCAATCTATGTAGATTACTATTATTATATGATTTTGTGACTCCGAAACTGATTAAATATTTCTATTTCAAAGTTGTCTTTGTCGACCACTTACACCGATAATTAATTTTCGTCAAGCAGGTTGAGAGTTTATCGATCAAACAATGGCATGCAAATAAGATCGATGAGGAGCAAGATAAAGTCAGAATATTTTCAAGTAATAAAACGATAGTATAAAATTAGTAGACTATTATATGGTATACTTACGGTATTTGTTATGGAAGAGTAACTAATCACAAAACATTACATTCTCATAATAAATCCTTTGACTTAACCAAGTAACCATTTATCAATCACTTTTGGGGCTCCCAGGTATCAATACTTAAATGAAGGCAGTGTAATTAATCACGCGCACCACTCTACTAAATCTCCAAGATATCCAAATATGTATAACGCGAAAACATTTATCACGCTTGATTGGCGCCACGGATAGTCACCATGAAAAATTAACTAAATGCTAATTGACATACCATTAAAACAAATGATTCCGTCTAATGATAATCAAACGAATTAAGTCCTTTGGAAGTTAAAAGGTGAAATCATCATTAATGTATATGCGATGATCAACAAGCGTTCTGATGCGCAGTGTTTCTTCCACCCTCGTGCGCTCACACCTTTTCTCTTATCATTTTTCCCGCGGGCATCCAAGGAAACCCATTTGTCTTCTGTTGAAGCAAGTCGGCAAATGAAACAGGCGAACTTAACGGTGTGGAATTTATGCCAATTCCGCGAAGTGCGATGCCGTGTATACGCATACGACCGCGATTCATTTTAATTTTTATCGTCTACAAAATAATTCCGTGGACATATATGTATACTTATCCCGAAAGGTGGAATAAGGAAACACGAATAAGGGAATTTCTGGCGGTTCGAGAATAAATGAGAAACACGTAGAATAATACCAGAAACTGCGAGTGGGAGAGGGAAAATTATGTTGTAGCTCACAAGTGATGATGGTCCTCAAAATCAACATTTACTTGTAGTTCTTCAGCAAACTAATCGTCAACGCTGATTATTTCGACACAACCTAGAATTGCTTGTTATAAAGTTCTACATGAACTTACTTACATATTAGAATATTTAGAGGATATACATTCCGATTTTGAAGATAAGTGTAGATTAAATATTATTGTTATATATATATAACTAAATATATAATAAATAAATAAGTATTGTATAAACGAAATTTTATTTCCAACAAAAAAATAAGGAAAACAACAATATATATCTAATAAAATATCTATTCGAATACATAAAAAAAGGCGACAAAGTCAATAATTCTATTCAATTTTTTGATACCATTGTTTTTCTAGAGGAAAGAAAAGATACGAAATGAATGAAATAAAAATTCAAAGAGGACGCAAGAGAATAAAAGCACGATAGGATGAATGCTCGATGATTTCGCTTTGTCGAGGGATTTTATTTGCGTATATCGTATATGACGGCCTAAATTCAAAAGTTATTTCTAGATAAAATTTTAACACAAGCTCTCACATTTAAAATTTTTAACGAAATTTAATGAAAAGTTTAAGAAATTAAAATTAAATAGAAGTTAATCTAAGCGAATCTTGTTAATAACAATTTTGATTTAAAGAGTCTTCGTGTAGCAGATATAACGTAATACGAGTGTAAAGAGCGTCTTTTCCGTAATTTTTGTCGTTGACATTTGAAGTGCTCTTCCATCTTTAAATGAAGATAAAAGCACTTTACTCTAATTGCAATCGAGGATTATCCGTAAGAACGTCAATTTTTATATTTCATTAACCTTTTGTTGATGATATAATTTGTATGTTAAGTCAATACTGTGTTTTTTGCCATTTTTATCAGGAAATTATTCTAGAAGTGAAAGTTTTCGTGTATATTTATATAAATAATCGTGATTTTAAATACAGGTAAGACGTACGAAATTGTTATTACTTCACTGAAATGAATCTCCTCGCTAAATATTCGGTTTCCTGAAATATTTTCTTTGCAGAATAGTGAAACGGAAGTCATATGTGTCGTTATAGATGAATTCTAGGAAAAGGTCGGAACTTCTCGATACATTTCTCATTTCTCAGAATCTTAACGTATTACCGTAAGTGCTCTCTAACAATAAAGCCGAGATCATGTTCTATTAAAGTGCATAATATAAGAACAAAAGGTCGAGATACTCGCAGTATTTTCACGTGCAGTACAAAATTCCGTAATATTTACATTTCGGGAGAACAATCATTGCATTGCGCTTTTGTCACGCGAATTTATTGTTTACTGACAATAAGAACGTAATGAGATAACAAAAAAGAATTCTAGAGCATCGCTCGTATTTAAGGTAGCAACGTTGAATCAGACGAAGTAGCTTCTTATCATGTGAATTTCTTCCATTACCTCGCAAACGAGAAAACGTACTATGTTACTAACAAAATCTAAATCTCCACATCTAGCAGCGCGTGATCTAAAAAAAAATCAATAACTACCGCTGTAAAAACAAAATTCTATATAACTGTTCATTCAAAGCTAATGCGTAACAGCCTGTCAGCATCGGAAATTCAACTGCAAAAATCGACGTCATTCAATGGAACTTTTTTGCTCTTATAGGTGCTTGTAGCAACGGTGTATCAAAAAAAAAAAAAAAAATTTCATTGCCGCAGGAAAGAAAATGAAATACGTAGAAATGCGTGAACAATCTAGCAGCTTCGAGATACCCTGATCTTTTCGCGTACGAGAATAAATTTATTATTTCTTGCATTTGTTTAAATTTATTAACTTATAATTACATATGCTAATTGACTTGTGCGTAGTACTAACGGGTTAAGCAAGATTTTTAGTAATAATGGACACATGCTCTCCGATAACCAGTTGCATCTAATCCAAGTATACTTTTCTCATGATGTAAACTGATATTGATTTTGGATATTAAAATAGGAAGATAAATTTAATGAGAAAAATATAAACTTTCTTAATCTTTTAATTTGTAAACATTTATTAAGATTTATGTACATTTCTTTAAGAGTAAATATTACAAAAAATGTATATAACAAGTTAAACTTGTATTATAAAAAGTTGTCAATTAAGGAGTTAGCAGGAGTTGACCACATTCTTGAACTCTCCGATTCCAGAGAAACTTTGTTAATACGATAAAAAAAATATCCATTTCTACAAGCTGGATTAAATTCTGTGAACGATTAGGTTAGTAAATAAACTTAAAGTAAGTCCATCCAGGTTAGCAGAAAAGGTCCTTCGAGAACGGAATATCAAGCACTTCAACAAAGTAACCACTTATACATATAGCCAAGGAAACACTGCACTCCTTCCACCGTTCCACGATTGATCCTACCAGGAAAGAGCGTTTCATGGTACTTGTGGCAAAAAGAACGTGGTCAGAAGGTATAGGAAGTAGTCGGGCAAGAGCTCATTCCTTTTATCTGTCCAAGTACCATTCGCCTTTTTATTTTGTTCTCTGGGGTCACCCATTGAACTATATCAATTACTTTTTATCGATCCACGAACCAAAATCCAGTGAGAATGACAAAATGGCAATCCATCAGACAGAGTCGCAGTCTCATCGCTACTGATTGCGGTGTCTTTACGGTTGTGATGTTGTCCGGTCTATTATATGTGAATGTCACCGCGTTTACTCTTACAACTATGACGTTATTCCGATAAAGGAAACATAATTGAATAGACGAGATACAGAGGACTGGCAAAAGCCAAGCCAAGATGTTGGCAAACATGATTATGTTGATGGTATTCATATTAAACGGGTATAATATAATGACATTAACACCGACCTGTTTCGACAAGTTGTTTCGATCACGCCGAGTTTGTATAATGTGCGCGGATCTCGGGGGTCCTGCCACTCAGGGATTACGTTCGGGGTTACTCGCAAATTATTTGCAATCGCATTTCAGATGATAATTATGAAGCATTCAGTAGTGACAAATGCTCGGTGCGTGAATGATTAATAACATTTCGTACAAAACAGGTCTTTATATCGAACAGATACGAAAACTTATTCGATAGATTAATCAATAATGGATCGAAACTTGCGATAAATGCGTTATAAATCGTTATAATAAATCAAAAATCATAAAGGGAAAGAACTGTTTTATTGAAGAGAGAGTATTTAAAAATTAATTTAACTAAATATACACACAGATATGAAAATAATTTTGTATCATTAAAATAATTATATACAATATTTAAGTCGATTATCAGGAGACGCGGTAGTGTCTCCGGCCATGTTCAGAAACTGAAAGACATTACAAGTCTCTTATTCTGAGTCACCAAAGTCCATTTTCCGGGGGTTCATAATTAATAAAAAAAATATATAAAATTTTAAATCACACGTTATATGTCCTGAAAGGCGGCACGAGTAATTTGAGCTAAAAAAAATGTTTAATTGGTCAAGCCGTTCTGGACATATTAGAATACCAAAACTTTTTTACCATAAAATTGTTTTAAAATCTGTATTCAGCTAACATACATTTTCAAACTTCAGCAAAACTCATCTTTTCGTATATAAGTGCGTTGAGAGCGTATTGAATACGTAGCGACCTACACAGCACGGATCATATCAGCAATATTGCAACAACATAAATTCTTGAACGGAGTTTCTCTCAAGTTTATGATGTTTACGATATTGCAATAAAATTCTTAACTAATATAAAATCCTATTTGTTGGTCCATAACAAACACAGTAAAAATGTCACGCTTTGTTTTTATTTATTATGACTTACAAAATTAAAGGATATTGCGTAATTTTTACTTGTTATAATTATTCCAACATTCCAGCAATATTGCAATATGTTGTAGCAATATTGCTGCAAGTTTTGTGTTATATGGAAATTGATGGACTTAAAGTACATTGTTAAAAATATAAAATTTAATGTACTTTTAAATTACACAAGTTCAATTTAATTTCGTGACATTGCATTGCATTAAATTTAATGACATTTCATTAAATTTAATATATTTATAATTGAAAAGTATATTTATATACATGCACATGAAATTTGATATACTTTCTTATAAAATTTTATGTGGATTTGCATGAAATTTAAAATGCACAACTTTATTACATTTAAGACTACTGTAACTTATGGGTCAATTCTAAGCATAATAAAAGTAAAACTCATAATTCGTTCTCGTAAAACTTATAAGAACTTATGACTAGTATTTTAATTTTATATGTAATTCATTACGAAATTTCTAACAGTGTACTTCAATAAATAGACGGGTATCGATTTAACTATGCGAAACATTCTGATGCAATCGTTAATCGCTGAATAGTAATGGAAAACGAAATCGCAGGAAAGCTTTATGGCATGGTGATAAAAATTTGTGACGTTTCTCCAAGCATAGCACGTTTAGTTTCACCGTATATTCCGACATAAAAATCGACGACGGTAAATTTCAATATGCAAATTTACGAAAATGGCCACTCACGTATTGACGAGAGAAACGGCGACGGATGAATTAAACGTAGCAAAATGTTACCTCCCCTGATATCACGATCTTGTTATCATATTAATGCGTCCGAGCGTAATCGGCTACCGTTAGTTTCTCCAAGGCACACAGTTAAATACACTCCATAAAGTTGGTTTACTCCCGTGGCAATTTGAAGAAACATTTCAAATTAAGCGCATCGCAAAATCTCCCTTGTGGGCCCTTGAAACCTATGCGACGGAATTTCTCGAAGGAAAATTCGTAAACAGAAATTTTCTCTCTCAAGTTTACGATATCATACTAAAATCCTTACAGAAACGAGATCTGCGAATAATAATAGTGAAAATGTTACGCTATCTTCTTACTATTATTATGCTTACAAAATGGACAAATTTAATACTATTCCATAATTTTCATTTATGGATTATAATTATGAACCTTTATAGGATGGGAAAGTCATTATAGTGATGCTGAAACAGTGTTATATTTTTAGGCAAAGGATACAATTAAATAATGATTTATGAAAAATTTTACTCAAGAAAAAACTGAGATTTTAAAAACAAACTTTTGCTCTAAAATAAAAGTTAAAATTAAAATCGGAAGAAAGATCTAATCAACTTGTATAATGTAAATAATATCTATAAAAATGATAGGAATATCTATAAGTACGATTACAAAAATAATATTTGCTCGCACATATCGAAATAAAATTTACTTAAAATAAATCAAGAATAAAATTTAATTGAAATACAGGATAAAGTTTTACGTGTCGAATTTGAAATATCACCTTACTTGAAGGAATATGTGAATAGGATCCAGTAGAATGTGAGGAATTTTAATGAAAAACGTGAAAAAACGGACCTCTGCACTTTGACTCGACTTGTATCACACATAGTCAAACTACAGTGTAACTTTCGATTGCATCCTCAATTAATGACGAGTGCCGTCGTCCTCGGTGCGTGTCCGTAAGCTTTGTTAGCAGTTAGCAATTAATTACTTCGTTCCAGCAAAGGGGGATTCTGTCATAGCGAGCATTCTGTTAACTATAATAATTAATCTGACCATCAATTGGTACAATTATTAATTGAACTCAACATTTTACCAGTACTTTCGTATATTATTGCACACATTTCCTCATTGATTTATTCATATTTAATGTACATATGACAGAATCTCCGTAGAAATGCACGAAACATTAAACGTCTATAAAATCGCTATAAAGAAAATTTGATTGTAAATATTTTCAATTGTTGAATGTTCTCAACAGTACTCGCGAAGTTTTCCGGAACATGTTATTCCATATATTCTAATTTATACAATTTTATATAATTTATCAAGCTTCTCTTTCGTGCAATTACTCACCATATTTTGAGAAACTCTAGATGAAATTACAGTCGAGTTTTTTTCTGAAGAGGAAATCGATGATTGACATAATTATACAGAGATTAAATCGTAAATCGTTCTAAAGATTTGAAAGTTAAAAGTAAAAATTCACGGATATTGCCTCAACAGTTAATTAAAAAGTGCCACTCTTGTGAGCTTATTTATTAAAAAGTTCCATCAATTATACAGAAATTCTGATATGTACCAGCTACTCGTTAATTAAGGAATTACGCGTAAATGATAAAAAAAAAAATATAATGAAGATTGTGCCTAGAGTGCTCTTATTATGATATTAGTGCAGCCATGTCGGTTTAATTATCAAGCTCGACCACAGTAACGGAGTTGACTCAGCGGACGGGACGGCACATTGGGAATTTTTAAATTTGATTCCTACGTCACAAGCGATTGTGGTACATTTAGAACCACGTTCACATTTTAAAGCAGAACAGCTTTGCTGCATCGTAAAAAGAAGAAGGAAAAAGAATGTCTTTATGGGTGTTTTTACTAGTTTTTACTATTTTTACAATTCATTTCGCAGAGGATTGCAATGCCGTTACGAAGAATGTTCACTCTTATAGTAGATAATATCGTAAAGTAAAAAAGAAAAATACGCATAACGCCGGATTTAACAACTTGCAACAACTGCGACGAAAATGTTTTGAATGTCGTGCGAACAATGTTTCGAACGCAATAAAAGTCAAACTCGATTATTGCAACGCAGTATAAAGGAATATGAGAGTCAACGCGTATCCTCAAAAACGTAAGAGATACACATCCTTTATTTAGAACTGAGTACTCATATATTTGAAAAGATTGAATACACATCGATAAATCGTAAATATTCGTATCCCGCCCTTTCGACATACGACATTTATATACGACATACGGCGATTTATTTGCGTGCGTCTTGCGCTCCGCAAAACGAGAGTTCGCTTAAAATACGAGCTCGAGCTGATTTACACGTATGTCCGCTTTTATCCCCTCGGGTATTAGCGTCACTCTTCTCTCTCTTTTCCCTTTTTCTCTTTTCCTTTTCTTTTCTCGCTGATACGCGACAAATGCCCTCGCTTAATTCCGCCATTGGCAAAAGAGATCCGGCATGGCCAACGACGCGGTCTTACGACTTCAAACAACGTAAGCGGGATCGATATGGCGCAACGAAAATAGAACTTAGCGCAAGGAGAGACATACCGGTGCGATGCGGGATGCATCCGTGGATGTAATAAAGTCCAGTTGAAAAGTATTATCCTCCTCCCGCGCAATAACCATCTCTTGGGGCCGTAAAGGCGCTTTACGGGTTACCGAGAAATATAAACTTGTGCATTATGCAAACGTATTGTGCAGGCAAGTCTCAGGGATCGGAAAGCAACGGCGTCTTTCAACACGTATATAAGGAAATCTTTCGGAACGATTGGTACACAATATTGACAAGTGAAAAAAATAGAAAAGAGACAATGGGTGAACGTTGATGCTCGTCATTTTAATGGCACGTTCGACGGCACCTACGATCGATCGTGGCAAAAATAGAGCGCGAAATTGATCGGTCTGTTTTTAACATCGCTTTCATATTAACGAAACTTTCAATTATATTAATATCGTAATATCGTGTAATTACATCTGCACGTTTACGAATGTATACAAGTTTCATTCGTATTAACTTATTTTTGAAAACCTCACAAGCTCTAATAAAGAACGTTCGTTCTATTTCTTACGCTTTCTCTTCCTTTCTTTCTTTCTCTTCTCTCTCCTTTCATTTTCTCTTTTTACTTCGTCTTATTGTTGTTAATTTAAACCCTGGTCGGTGTGTGCGCAAACAACTCGGATTGCTCTACCATCCGCTCGACTTCATGGTAAATCTTGGGGCGTCGAATAATACATAAAGGCCGCAGTTATACGGTATGTGAGTGCTCGCGAGTGAGTACCATTCGTAAATATTAAAACGCGCACATACTATCGCCGAGAATTTATGATCCGAAACTTTGACAGAAAGAATATTTGTGAGCGAAAATGTTCGTTTTTCTGCACGGAGTGTGCCATGCGCAAAATGTATGAGAGGGTGAAGATAGGAAGTTAATATCAGAGGAAATTCTCAAGGGAACAAGCGGTAACTGCCTTTAAAAAAGCAATAAGAATATCAGTAAACGTAAAAAGCTTATTATCGTTGGCAGCTTTTAGTGTAATTCGTCATAGCGTACGGTCGTGCATTTGCGGCATTATGAACGTGTCAAGAGAGCTGAATACTAATGCGCGGAATCTCGGTTTATGTCTGTCTTTCTTTCTTCACGTCAACAAGTCGGAAAAGACGACGAGGATGATGACTAAAAAGAGCCTCAAGTTTCTTTCCTTATAACGAAAGGAATAAAATTGTATGTATTAGAATATGTCATCATTGCAATGTAAAATCGTAGTTGAATATATTCTCTATTTATATAATATTTTAAACATATTTTAGAAAATAACGTCTAAATGTTTACATATAATTAAAACATTAATTCAGTCATTCGTTCCAATCATCAATTTCCAAAGTCTTTTGACGGCGAAACGAACGATTGTTATTGTTTTCGATTCTTATCATCATATCATAATGTGCCATCGAATACAAAATCGAGTCACATTCTATCTACTGAATGTTCAACTTGTTGACCCACTTAAGAGATTTGCTCGTGCTGTCGTACTTCAACACTGCAATTCACATTCGACAGTCCGTCCGATTTCTCCGTTCGATTATGCGTCTCCATTCTAACATTCAGAATCGACAGTCGTTTATTGGTCACGCAAATTTTCTTGTTTATCGCAAAGTGAGAACTGAGAAATCAATCTTTGGTTCAAATGAAACAATACTACGTCGCGAAACAGGGTCAACGACCAATAACTAATTTATATAAATTTTTTTTAAAAAAGATGCATGAGAATTCAGACACTTAATTTTCTTGAATGAACTTTTTGAAATTCTTCTACGTTTCCCGCTTAAAATTTGGCAACTGCCACCCTTGAAATACTGATACTTATTATTTCGAAAGGGTATTAAATCTTTTTCTTCACCTATATGCATTGTGATTAGATATAAAACTTTGAAGAGATTATAAATTAAAAAATAAGTTAAACCATAAGAATAAAATATTGTTGAAAGATTGTGAGACTTCAACGGAGATTTTATCACTTATTTAAATTTAATCGGAAGTTCTAGACTTAAAACCTTGAAGTTCGCAGATCGTTGATTTGTATCAATACTTTGATTGTGAAAAAAATTAATTCAAAATTAAATCAAAGAACGCCCATAACTGAAATAAGTTATGAAACGTGACAATGCCACGAACATATCAACCTGACGAGAATTGACTTTCAATCGTGATTGCAAAAGCCAACAAAGGCTTTTTCCGTCCCAAGGGGTCTTTCGCAGTTATGTTATATAAGAAATTGCGCAGTCATAGTCACACTGCGAGCTAGATCGAATGGGAGGAACACGAGAACTCACCTCAAGCATGATGAAATTATCCGCTCGCATTCACATGTGACACGCGACTCTACCACCGATGCCGCTTCTTTCTGCCGTCGTCATTAAGTTCGAGACGAGTCCCTCCGCGAAAGAGAAGAATTAAACGTGCAAGCCAAGTCGGAGGAAAGCTTGCGAAACGCGCTTCACGGTGCATTCACCCACGTTCTCGATCCTTGCGAGCCTTTTTACGCGAGCGCGCCGCGCCACGCCGGTTGAATCGACGCGCGACGATGCGCCGATCGTCGGGGGTTGTACTTCTCGTTATCGGCGGACGAGAATGAGAGATGTGCGCGGGGTGGTGTTGAGTGCTCTGCGAAGGGCCAGCGAGCCGGCGCGCGGCACAACTTACCCCACTCGCGGCTCGAAGCTGACTGAACGCACCCCTAAGCGAGAGGGTGCGGGTGGAGAATCCGACGTGGGGCGCAGATCGGCGGCAACACGCGAGACCAAGACCTATCGCGGATACGAGGTGTTCTCTTATCCCGATGGCTTTAGTAGGGTGTAGAAGACATCATCTGTTTAAATCTTACTTGTTCGGATCCGCTGTGAAACGAGTTGTATAGAAACAAAGCCCGCATTTTCTTTCGAAGACTTACGACGAAGTTAAAACCTCCTACGCTACAAGCACAGCTTCGCACAGAAACCATACACATCTGGATTTCTTTATTTTAATTCTTCATTGAGCTGGAAAATATTAGACGTGCCTTTACTTTTTTGTATCCAGAAGAGTGATCAGGAAGATATCAAAGACAATTATTCTTCGAAGAATCTTTCTCAAAAAACTTAATACATTTTTCTTAGTGATTATTGAACAGTTAGATTAACTTTCCTAGTACCTACATTATATTAACAATAAAATGGATAAAGTAAAGGGCAATTCGAGAGTCATCGACAAATATAAATAAGAAATTATTACATATAAAGAATTAGAAATATAATTAAGACAAATTCAAACTGTCTTACTTTATCCTTTTTATTGTGACATCGAGAGCTTTGTTTATTAGTAATTATTTTTTATTGTATTAACGATTACTAGTTATATTAACTTTTTTTTAGTACTTATACCATAGTCTAGTAATTAAGAAGTAAAACTGCTTGGGATTTCAATCTATTATAGATGTAACGTTTTGCCTGCAATTACTGTACACAAAAGATGCGCAAAATCTGAATTCATTTTTTGAAAAAAAAATTGAATAACAAATAAACGCAATATTTTACTAGTAAAATAAACTATATTAACAATACACTTTATAATAACAATTACACTTGTATAATAAAAACGGGACTAAAAAAGCAAAAGCTGGTTCTTGTGTGATTGCTATTATTTAATAATTCTTAATATAATATACCTATATTGAAAACACATATGTTTCGAACAACAATTAGGCCATTTTTAATGTTATAAATAAACAAATGCGTCTTAATAAAATATTCGGAAAAATTCCATCGTATAGACAAGTATTTCCTAATAAACGACGAATTTTATTTCCTTAAAATTAAAATTTAAAAATAATGTACACCCAAAATAGAGCAATAAAACAATGTCGAATAAAACAATTTACTTCTCTTGTTACTTGTGCCATTCAACTCAATCTATTTTATTATTGCTATGCAATAATTGGACAGATATCTACACAAATTGCATATATTTTTTCCAGAAATATTGTTTTAGTTACTGAATAAATAAAATTCTAGCAAGTTCTTGTTCATTTTTTATGTAATATATTGTTACAGTAATGAGAATATATCTAATAATATTATATATTTATTATAGTAATTAGATGTCTAATAAAATTGCTTATATTTCTATCAGAAACTTCGAATAATGATGTGAGATCTATATATTTCTTGAATAAAAGTTATTTTCGACTTAGAAAATTATACAGTGTCTTGTGTTCTCGTTAAGGCTGGAAAAGCCAGTTACTTCTCCCTATAATCAGGAATCGTGTATAATGTTAAAGTCAATACCATGAGAATATCAGTTACTAAATACATTGCGTTATCGTTGATATGCAAATATCTCTGCATGAATAAACCAAGAACAACGCGAGCTATTGCCTTCATAATTATCGTACGTAGAGAAATGTCTCGGCGTATATAGGAACTGTAGCTGCGAACGATTAACGGAATACCGTTACATGTGAATTAACAATCACCTTGATGCTGAACACATTGCATAATATTTCCAGAAATCTATTATAATATTTCATAACATTTTACAGAGCAATGCAACGTTTTTTAAGCCTCGGTGTTACATTTGGCAACAGCTCAAAGGAACAAATTAAACGCTTTCCGAGAAAACGCACCAACGCACCGAGTAGTTTTCAGAATTTGCTAAAAAGAATTATTCACTTTCAGTTCGGAGCTCGCGGAACTGCAAATTTTATTCCCATGGTACGGAAAATCTCGCGCTTCGCGTGTGTTTACTTGCCAAAAGTTCGATCGAAGTTGAAAGCGAACAAACTGAGAGAAATTTTCAACTTTTACTTGTTCGTGAAAATTTTATGCAAGCTTGCAAATCGGTATAATTTAAACAAATGCTTGAGTCAAATTCGCTAGGGCATATTAAATCCTCGAATTATTTTTATATATATTTATACTTATTTTTATATATATCCTGAATTTTTATTCTATACATAATTCTTTACAAAATTCTATATGTATAATTTAATTCTATATGTATAATTTAAAATATTTTGTATTTTTAATAAAAGAATATATGTAATTTTCACAAACACACCATCCAGTGCGTGGCAAATGCTCGACCTTTTACTTTGTATTTTTGTATTTTTAAGCCACTAAATAGATTTATCTTATATATAATTTATGTATATAACGTGATATATACTCTTATCCCCCGAATAGCGACGTGAGTTATTAAACATTCTCGCGCTTCGAAGAAAATATAAGAGCCTCAGGTTGCTTAGCGCGAAAATAACATCGCGTGTAAATCCTCTTACGTCGCCTAAGCCCGAGTCCTCTCTTCGAAGGCTTCTATGCCGTAAAACAATTGAATACTTGCCATCCATGGTATAATGGTTACACGAAAGCAAGCCATCCGAACTTTCGCGCTCGCACTCGGGTTCAATCTCATTATTGTACCTTGCCGAAGAGCACGATGAAATAGTGATATTACACGTTTCTATGTACAATATCATGTAGCGGCACAACATTATGGCTGCATTTTGACGAGTCTCTATATCCATGCACCCGCTTTATACATCCTTATGTCTTTCTCTCGATTGTGGCTGCAACGAATACGGCTGTAAGGACTATAAAAAAGATTAAGTAGTAAAACATAAGCTGTAAACTCCCATATAGCACACTTTATCCTAGATGTTTCTGCGAACGTTCTCAGAATGTTGAGACTCTCAAGATGTTCTTTAGAAAGTCTCTTGGATATCTGTATTATATAGAGAATTGATCCATCACATCAATCACATAAGGCCATAACGTAATCTGTAGCAAGTCCATCATGTTGATTTTCTTACTGCTTAAAATTTTTTTATTTTAATCTTAAGGAAAAATTTTTATTTAATCGCATATTCACTGGATCATGCATCTAATTGTAAGTAGAATCAAATCAGAAATTAGCTAGTAACTGGCCAAGAATTTTAGTTACTATACTAGTAATTTGATCAGTTTGTTGCGTGGTTGAGTAGTAACTGAGCAGTAAATTTAGTTAGTTATTCAACAATTTCTTATAAACAAAATTTATTATAACGCGAAAATTAAACAAAATTATTTATTTTTATAATTGCTTTTACAACAGTAAATTAAATTATTATAATTTAAATGTGAAATTATTATATCTTGTCAACAACATTTTATAATAACCAGATTATTATTAACGTGCTCTATTTTTTTATTTTTATTTATTTTAATACTTTCTTATTTTTTAAATATTTATTTTAAATATTATTGAATTCCATAATTTCAAATACTATTTTTTCTTCTTTTTTATTTGACCTGGTTTTTAATTAGTTTTACTAACAAAGATTTTTCGATTAATTACTGGACAATTACTCAATCGAGTAAATTCAAAACAATAAAAACTGGCCAGTTCTTGGCCAATGACCAGTTTTTTCAGATATTTTTCTATCTTATAGGATAACTTTGTATGAGTTTCCGAAATATGCAACAGCGTTTTCAACAACTTTTTTGCATACAATATATACTAATATGTAGATTTACATATTTTTTAAATAAATTAATCGGAATTCTATTATGTTTGGCAAAATTTTACAATAATAACATAAGTACATCAAATTCAGAGATCGCAATATCTCAATTTCTGTCAATAATGCTCGTAGAACGCTACTGTTATTATTGTCAAACAATTCTATTCAATTCTTTATCGATACAGAAGTAAGTATTGCTTCGCATATAGTATATATATTGTATAATGGACGATGTGTTTTATATGTATTGATAATATGTCTGAAATTTTCGCTCCAATTTTACCGTCGATACAGCCAGCACAATTTATAGACGAGTGCAAAGAGCGCGGAAACAATAGAGACAGATTGACTCTGGTGAATGCTGGTTCTTTAAAAATACGAGCGACACGCAGTTTGCACACATAGTACGTTTTTATTGATTCCCTCGACGCGATAATATTAACTCGGCGTCGACGGACGGTATTTTGCGTATCTTGTCGCACGGCTGAATTGAGAGGACAAATTTATGATGCACATGAAGCGCGTTTAATATCACAGAATCCTATAGGATCCTCCCGTAATACGCTCCTTCGGAAGACAAAACTGGGTCGCAGTAGTCGATTTGTCTGGTACTCGGGGTAAGATTAATAGTGATGCGACGGAGAGAAGAGGGTGCTCTTAGCTTCGAAACAGTCAGAGAAAGAATGTTCTATTCTCACGGGGTGACCTATAACATTCAATTCGCGCTTCAGCGAATGTGTGCTCCTATAACATTAGAAGATTAAAAAATCAAAAAACTCCTAAAGAAATGAAAAAAAAAACGGAGTTATATTCGATGAATATTCGACGCTTCAAGGACAATATATAGCGATACTAACGATTTAGAAAATAACGGAATTAAGTCAATAGTGAAGACTAGATAGACTGAATAATCAAATATATTATATTTTCTTCGGCGGTTTATAGTTAGCTCACCTTTTTACAAATTTATCTATCTCGTTCTTGATTAGCGCGAGGATACTAAATTTAATGAAATTTATGGGGATAATTTCGTTTCTCCTATCATCGCTTTTATCAGGTCGTAGCTTATCCGTTTTCACGATGTGATTTCATACCGAACGGAAAGCATGCCCCGAGCGTCACCGAAGACTTCCTTCCTAACATTTCAGTAGTGGCGTTCATGTTTATCGCTAAGATTAACCTTCAAACAGGACGTGCGGTTGCACTAACGTGACGATGCTCCAAGGAGATGATCTCCCCTTCTAAAAACTGCCTCATCTTATTCACGGCGATATAGGTTAAAGTGCATCATTCCCCAGGCGACGTAAAAACTCTAAGTGGCATCTCGGTAGTCGATTCCACTTCGTGTATGCTTCGTTAATACGAAAGCTCTGTAAAACGTTTTCTAAAATTTTACAAATCTTAACGCGCTTACGCTTTATATCTTGAACAAAATCTGCGTTAACTCTTTAGAATTAAAAATCCTCGAGAACTGTACTTAATCATAGGAGAGTGATTACAGGATTTTTTTGCAGAAACGATCATCTGACGTTTTATATCTCATCGCAACACAAGAATACATTATAATTCTACCGTAACTACGATACAATGGTTTCTTTTACATTTGAAGAAGGCTCAATCCAAGAGCCGAAACATATTATGTACGCAATTTGAATTGTTTTAATTATATTTCCAACTTTTTTAATGTTGATTTTAATATTGATTTCTTAATTATATTTAGCGACGACTCTCGGATTTACCCTTTACATTGTCTTATTTATTATATCTCATCACTATTATTAACAACATTGTGTATTATTAAATATCTTTCAGTTTGTTAGTATTTGAGAACATTATGGATATGGATTTTATCATAATTTTCTGAAAGAAATAAATCGAAACTAAATAAATAATAAGTGAAATATATATAAGCATTTTAAGTATCAATAGTTTGTTATGATGCTATTTCTAAAAAGTAAAGATATTTAATGTAATGATTTTTATTGCGTGTTTTTTGATAAAATTGCATATTCAAATTAAGAGTGGTTGTTAAAAGGGGAAAAAATATGTTAAATAATATTCATATAAAATGATTACAATTCACATTTTTTTAACATTAAGATGTAAAAATATTCTGGGTTACCGATTTAAAATATGAGGTCTTATATAAATTATATAATTATTCTTGTGTGCATCTGAATAAAAACTAAAGGTTTTTATTTCACTTCGTGTATGCTTCATTAATACGAAAGCTCTTTGAAAACATTTTCTAAAATTTGCATACACGAGGCATCTGCCTCTTACATTAAATACTTTTCTTTCAAATGAAGTTAATATAATTTTATCCTTTTCGTCCAGCGCAGCTCATATAGCATTCAAATTCCCTTAAAAATACGAATAGATTTCAGAACCTTTCGATTCGAAACTCACCCAACTCGGCAATTTGATCACTTCAATATGTATAGTTCCATTATGCGATGGCTGACTAGGCGACGCAATCGAGAGTTCGTTCAGAATTAGGGTCGCCCACAGAGAGATCTATATTTAACGAGGATACGGAAGATGCGAATATGATGGAGTTTGCAATTCTGCTACGTGACTGCTCAACAATGATATTTCATAAATATCGATTAAAATTAATTAACAACATTGGTGGTTACTTCAAGAAACTTTTGACTGTCACGATGAATGGGCATCAGTTTCTGGCACAAAATGTATATTTGCGAATGAACATTACATTGCAGTTGCAATTTTTTCTGGTCACGTTTTTATTCTGGTAATAGATGCCGTTATGTTATATTATTAGCTTCGTCCACATATATTTTTTATTTAAACGAACGCTTCTCATACATATCGCTATATCAGAATGTTGATTTTCAAATTCGATTATTCCGTCCTCCCACGTACCGTATGAATATTTTATTTTGTACGTGTATTGCGCAACATACGATAAGTTCATGCATGCTGACGGATTCAACGCAGCGCTTATTCGGGCTATGCAAACAGTTGAACTTACTATCTGCACACGAGAGACTTGATCTTGCGAGCTAAATGCCGCTTAATGATTACCTAACTTTACACTAATTGAAGACGCCTACAGTGCAGCGTCGCGAACTTTAACCAGAGCATAGGATAACGAGTTTACGTTCGATTATTCGGTGAAATCGACGCGTGATCGCCGTCTACACTCACGAATAAATTTCCAGCCAAATCGATTACCGCGAGAGCTTCGGTTATTAACTCTAATCGGATCCTTCCATTAAGCTTGAAAAGCACCGTGACATTTCAGAAATATAATTATATGTGAATATCAAAGATATAATTATATGCTAAAAGAAATTTCTTAATTCGTTATCCGCGTACAAATGGTACGCTTATCATTTTGCTCCATAAAACCTGTAAAATGAGCCACATGGAAAAATATGGATAGAATTGTTTCCTTTATTATTTTAACCCGGGAAATAATCATCTGTTTCTTTTTTTAAGTAAACGATCACGTGGATTGTTTTTAGATTCCAATTAAAATATTGACCAATTAAAATAATTATTATTAATAACACATTATTGAATATTTTCCAATTTATTAATATTTGAGAATATAATGGATATGAATTTAATCATAATTAAAAAAAAATGGACAAATATTAAACGGAATAAGCACGTTAAGTAGCTTATTATGATTGTATTTCTAAAAGATAAATAACGGTTTTGCACTGTGAATTTTCGATGGAATTGTACATACCGATTTGTAAATATAGTTATTAAAAACGAAAGAAAATGTGTTAAATAATATCTATACAAAACAATATTTACAACAATTCATATTTTTTGTCCTGGGATGTGAAAATACTCCAGATGATTATTCCCGGATTAAGCATTTGTAGCCCATAGCTTATCAAGTGACGTTAAAGTAAAAATGGTAAAAATTTCCGATCTCCACTGCGCGTTCGAACTTTTTATTTGATCGTGGGACATCGCCCAGCAGTCATTCGCAACTTCTTGATCGAATTTGCAAAATTTTCCGATGAGTTCCGATTGCTCGCTCGTTTGCAAAGTACCTTTCTCTGTAGCCTGACATTTAACCAGAAAATAACGCTCTGGGAATTATTAAAAAAAAAAAGGCGTGTGTGCTGAGAAAAGGAATGATTTCAAGAATGTATTTGACACACACACACACACACACACACACACACACACAGAGAGACACATTTATATATATTATTATATTAATATAGTTAATTAGGAAATCTACCACAAAGTAAAATTAACTGCGTTAAACGTTTGAAGCTCTATGAATAACACTATAAAGTGTTCACAATTTACAGCAAACGTATTTTAACTACCTGTTATATGATATGAAGCTTTGGAGAAGCTAAAGGAATGCTACTAATATTACGAATAAAATGCAGGTGACGGCAGTTGAAATATGTCAACTTAAATTGATTGAGTTAAAGGCTTCTCATTTAAGGATCTTTCTTATAATTATGGTATTATTATTTCTGCTATAGTTTATTATTGTATTTCAAGTCCAACACTAAACACATTTTATACGTGAATTAAAAAGTATATTTAGAATTTACATAAAAATATTATTAAGTATCAAAATCTAGTCTCGACTCTATTGTTCCTTTTCTTATTTATTATTGATATAAATTAATGTATTATTGTTAAGGATTTTCGCTTTTAATCTTAGATTTGCGTTTATAAGCTTTGCAGAGTAAAATAATAATCAAACGATTGAATAATGGAAATACTGACATAACTTTAGAATACACAAATATATTATTAAATCATTTATTCGAGCGCGATCAGCGTTCAACAATCAAGTTGATACAAGTCAAACTTGATGTCTCTTTAAGCCCGATTTTCCTTGCTTTAGCATATATCGTTGAAACAATTTTGTAAGCTTATATGAGTCTGACAGTTGGATACTTTAGCAAGAATAAGTTGTCGTCAGCAACAAGCGTAGGTAGTAATTCTCATTAAGAGGGCCTGCATTAAGACTTATCCCCTCCAAGATCTTCTAAATATAGGTAGCGCCCAACTTAGAAGCTTGATTTTCTATTCTCAGACTTAAAAGTCTTTATCAGTCAACAAAGTACGTTTCCGTGTTCTTCGTTATTTCAGCAAGTACCTGGCGAAGCTGCTTTCTTCTTTATTCAAAGGCCCCGACACAAACCGTGAAATTAATGACTTTTCTCGTTTCGAATCGATCAAGCCGAGATCTCTTTTCATACTTTCCAATAGTGCCACTTTAATTCGAGGTGATATCCCCCAGTCGGTAGACTACGCCGCGAGCACTTTTTAAGTCTAAATTACCATAGATATTGCTAACGTTTAATACAGCCTATCTGGAACGAGGAAAGGGAAATCTTGATAGATTGGTAAATTCAAGAAAATGAGAATAATTTTAATCAGGCATAGACACGAATTCCGATTAAATCGTTTTTTCCTGCCGCGTTTTCCGTTTGATTAAAACGACGATTTACTACTTCACGTGAGAAAGTTTCTGAACAGGAATAATTTTCCATATAAACTCTGAAAGTAATAAAGATAAAAATGTTCTATAAATAAATAAAAAAGAATATGATAAAACAGTAGTTTTAGTATATATAGTTATCGAAACTTAACTCGCAAGAAAGTTTATTAATTTCTTTTTCTTTGCTGCTTAACTGATGAGACACCGATGCAGCTGTCTCACTGTTGAAAGTTTAAATTTAATGGCGCAGCAAGCGCGAGATTAAATTTCATATAAAGTATGCGACTATGGAGGCAGAGGGAAAAGCGGAAAAACGGAAGAGAAAGCACTATGAAATCAACAGCGGCGTTACACGGCATTCCCTAAATTCCACGTATCACCGAGATTGCTTTTCCTGAAGAAGGAATGATCGTTCAACATCTGTTTCCGAAGAAAACAACTTCGGATCAATCTACGCGCGATGACGGTGGCCATTGCTAGGAGTACACGCGAGCTTCTCGCGTGCCGCGAGGAAAATTGATGGCATGTAAAAAGAAGATCTCACGTGTCCTTTGTGAGAGCCGCGCGCGGTATTGTACTGCATGCGATAACACGATTAAAGGATATCGAGTACCGAGGGAATCCACGAGAAACGATAGGGCTCCTCTATCCTTCATCGACTCTGACGTAGAAATCGTGCAGCGATAAAACCGCTCGAGTACGGAAATCGGTCCTATTTCTCTCCTGTGCACGTTTTTTGTCCTAGAAACATCCTTCTGAAGTTTTCAAAAAGGTAGAGCATCCATAATTATATGACTTTTGAATTCTCGTCGTAATCGCATTACAGATCGCTTGAAGCAGATGTCTTAATAACATCATTAATATAATACGTTTGATGGCGTAGGAAATATTTTCCCATTTTTGCGACGAAAGTTGCGAAATGTTGGACACTCTTATTCTAACACGAATTAAATATACATATTTCTCGCTTCTCCTTGTTTGTTCAATTTTTAATTATTAAATGTCAAAGGTTCTCCTTAGAATTTATATGTATATATAAACGGTGAATGTAATTCGCGCAATTTTAAAAGTGTCACATCGTGTCATAGAAATTAAAAAAAAAAATAAAAACTGAGTAATGCGTATTAAAAAGTTGAGTTATGCAAAGCATCGCTGCGAGCATCTCAACGGAGACAGAATCTCTCTGGTATGAGGATGAAATTAAGCCAATATACTTGGTGCTTGGATGTGCAGCTCGTTGTAGTGCTTTGTCCAATGTTAAGCGCTTTCTCTTAGAGAATCTTCAGGGACGCAAACGCAACCTTTCTCGAACAGCTATACGCTACAATCCCCGCAGGCGAACAGACAAACGTCTTCGAGTTGCTTGCGATTGTTATACCCCGTATCGATTTTGCGTAACAATCGGGTTCTCCGCCATTATTCCGATGCATCGCTAGTACCACTTGTAGGATCGCGTGTTGCGTATTGTCAATATTGCACTCAGAATTTTCTCGATAACGTTGTGTCGCATGGATGACCCTTGTTATACAACGTACCGATTATATCACGGTTCAAGTAATTTCGCGAAGAATATTCCCTATTGTCGCAAAAAAACGGAACCTCCACTCGATCATCCGAAAACTAGTGCATGGATAGCGCGAAGGATCTTCAGAAATGCGAGCCGCGATTGAATAAATTGTGGTAGAGAAATATTCTTCAATTTATCCTTGTCAGTTAAGAACAAGTATATAGATATTGAAATTGACGTTACATCATGATAGATTATTAAAACGATGCGGTAAGGCCAGATCATACGTGACATAACGTAACAAAAATATCTTAACTTGACGTAGGGGAAAGTGGGCATGAAGGAGACATGTTTTGAAAGACCCATTTTGTATTTCAACTAACTGAATGTTTCCAAAAATTAAAAAATATTTTCATTTGATAACAATGCTAAAACTACTACGTATCAAATATACATTTGATAGTCATCGTCAATATGGTGTTGCCGTAATGAGAGATGCGAAATTGTCGCTACAAAAAGTACGTTTCTTGAATTAAATTTCCAAGTGTTTTTCATTTATTTGCGATTAACTTTTGGAAAAAGTATTTTTTTATAAAATGCTATTATACATTAACGTAACTAAGAACGTATAGTTACACTTTTTTTTGTTTATTTTAGTTTATCAGATTCTGGTGATTAGTTTTTTTACACATAATTTTATGAAAGAGCCAGTTCTTTTGTTGCATACCCAGGGATGTGATTCTGTCAGCGCACAGTATAAAATTGTCTTCAGATGTATACTATCTCCTTCTCCGAGGAACATCCCTGTGAATACTTAATAATAGATTTTCAAGTATTTCTTTATTATAAGACGGCAACATAAGACAATAAGTGTTTTTAATTAGAAATATTATATTTTGTTTTCCACATGTTTATTAATTTTCTAAATAAATTATATTTGTAATAGGATAACATTTTGATTTTATTTATGTTAAAACTTGAATAATTTAATATTCGGCTCTTTCAAAACAACATAGTTTTGAAAGAGCCGAATTTTAATTAATTATTTAATTTAAGTTTATAAAAAATGGTGATTAATCTCAGTTAATGATTAAATATTATTTTTCTGTTGAATGGATCTTATAGATAATTTAGTATACTTAATTAAAAGAAAGTGATTATATTTATTTAATACCAGATTAAATATTTTTTTTTATATTTAAAGAAAAAAGGCTTTTTTATGCTCACTCTTTCCTCGCGTCATGTCGAACGTATAGACGTACTCGTATCGAATAAGTGTGTCTCGCTTTTGTTATAACGAGCAGTAGCGTACATTCACGATTCACCATTTGTTCGATATTTCGCATACTTTTCTAAGAAAATATATTTTCTCATATTTCACAGATTTTAATATTTTCTTTTCATGGCCGAATTGAATCGACTATGCGGTACTTGTTTCGCCTTTCATCATTAATTTTGCTTAAACGATTTGTTCGTAACTTTCGGAACGGCCGCTACTCTGCGTATAAAGGATTCTTTTATGTTGAACGATTAGCCTGCAACTCGTGGCACGTTACACAGTGTTGCGGTGAACTTTGGAAATTTACCGAAACGTTGTATAGTAACTCTTTGTGCGCCGCCAAATAATCGAGAGGCCATCGGCATACAACGTTGTTCCATTTTCGCGTTTTTTATTAATTCGCTTTTAAAGTAAAATTAAATTAAACAAATTGACTAGAATTAAATTTATCGCACGTTACTTTAAGGCGGAACAATTGCTTTTTTATCGACAACAGAGAGATATATAATTACGATCTATCCATTCCCTTTCCGTCCAAAAACACGATCCAATTATGCAGTTGTTCTCAATTTCGCGTTAGAGTTTTTTCTCGACATGAAGATAGCTTACTTTCTAAAGGTTAAAGGCACTTGCCCGTCTATCACCTCGTCTAGCATGAGATTTTCTCGACCTCGCGCGTGTGTTCCAAGCATATTTTTCAATTTTTCTTCGAACTCTAAGGGATTGGCTGATCGTGAGATCGACGGAAAGAATTTTACGTTTAAACACACGACACTAAGGATTCCCCCTCGAGCCTTTGTCGAGAATAATTCCGCTGGGTTTTCTCGATTCTCAACGGTCTGCCAATTGAATTCGAAATCCAGCATCTGGAGCTTTTATCACGCGCAACACTCGACGGCGTTTCGATCGGCGTTGCGTCGCGTCGCGTTGAATATCAAAAAGCAAAGAATAAATATCATCAGCTCAAATATCAAGATTCCTCGCGCTTTGGCATTGCGACGATTCGTTACACGCGAGTTTATATATTTCTTTGATAATATGTTTCTTTCTCTTCCCATCTTTCCAAATTTTTTTTTTTTTTTGTAGAAACATTTGCTTAATTTTTATGCGAAATATGCATACCTTTATTTTAGCAAATGAGCGAACTATGACATTTATTTTGTTTGCTGATTTGTAACGATTGTACATTTAAATTTCAAAGTTTTTGAAATTTAACAATGAATCTCAAAAACAATTATGCAATACATGTTGACAAAGGACGGAACAATATTCTAAGAGAACGTGACGATATTGCTATGCGAATTAAGGGTACAGTTAACAGAAACTGGTATATGTTAAGATATCAAGGGAGCAATGGTAATCTAACCTAACCTAGTTCCTTGAGTTAAATGGCATTGTTATTTTTAACTCTCACGTATGTCAAAATAAATTTAATACATTTCTGTGATTAGTTTTGAAGTAAACAACATCTACAACATAATGTTGTATATAGTAATTAACAAAATTTGAGTCAAATTTATTATATATTTTTTTTATTAATTTGTTTAGCTACTTTGTTTTAGTTAAATTAACAACATATTAAATAATAGCGACCTATAGGAATGATTAAAAATAACTCAAATTAAGTATATAAATTCATATGAATTTAACAATGTAGCGACGAGAGAGAGAAAGAGAGAGAGAGAGAGAGAGAGAGAGAGAGAGAGAGAGAGAGAAATGTAAATGTAAATGTATGAAATGAAACATTCCATACATTTTCATGACACGCGAGGACCAGATCGGGGAAAAGATTTATTCGCTTGCAAATATAAATTTCGCGAGAAGTCGATCGCTTTTTATCGTAAAGAATATTCGCGAAAAGAGTTGAATTTCTGTTGCAATTGAAACAGTCGACATAGATTGCAACGATTGATGTGGCAGACGAACTTGAAAAATTGGATTTCACTGAAGGTTTGCTTACGTGTTAGAAACGTAATACATTTCTGACAGAATACTTTCTACTAAGTAGATATTGACGTTCCGTAGATTATTAACCGCAGCAATTTCGACGAGAATTTCAGACAGCGGATTATTTATACGATATCGAAATAAAAATTATATTAAATCATTTATAAATATTTAAATGTATATATAAAATGGTATTGAATCGAATATTGTCATGTAAAATATGTCTATGATATATAAATGAATTTTATGTAAATTATATTATATTAATGTAACACTGGATTTTGGTTGAATATATTTTGTAAAGTTAATAGCCGTTTTATGTGCATTATTCTGCATATATTCGTATGATGTAACTCAAGCTTAATCGATAAAAATGAAATAACCGACAACACTGCAGGGTCTCGAAAAATGTCCACCGCGAGGTCCACCGTGCGCTTGCGATCGAGGCATGTCTTTTTTATTCACACTTGCAACGATGTCTAACCGTCAATGCAAAACCGCTGAGAGAGAAATGCATTTTATTTTGACTGTACGGGATTATTTTTGAAATTCTTTTTTTTTTTACGGCGTAATCTACAATACCGAGCGGATTGAGGTCGTCTGACATTTTCGCGTGCTCGATGGAAATCTAACTTATTTTAGTTAGTATTGAATAGTCAATTCGATAAAACAGCCACTTTAGGTCCAACTGGCCAATTGATGTAAATGTAATTACGCTTATTCCATAATATTCAAGAATAGAATCTAACTTTAGGACTGAGGAAAACTTTCCTCGAGAATATCATCCATCATCCGTTTCGTATTATTAATATAATTCAAAACTTTAAGAGAAAAAGAATCATTTTATTATACTATTTCGTATATATATCTATTATTATCTTATGTACTTATTATTATTCTATATACAAAAAAAAGTTTAGGTATGTATATACATTAAGTTTGGTATGTGTACAAAGGATGAATGAACGTAGTGCAGTAGTAAAAATTCTTTTAACCGATTCTGTTTTATATATTTTATTATTCTTACATACTCTTGGCGTTTTATAATTTTAGATCATCTTATTATCTGCCTCTACATTCTGTATGCACACGTGCGCTCGTATGCGACCTGAGTATTTGCTTGAAACTGATTACACGACCATCAACATAGGCGAGCGTATTTAAACTGAAATCCTCCGAACTCAATTTATTTCACTCTACATAGGAAGGGAAGTGATTCGCTACCCACATGCTACGAGTAAAATGAAGAAAAATATTTCTTGAACAGCTTTAAAAAGCCATGTTGCGCTACGAGAAAAAAAAAAACATGCGCAGACATAAAACCGCAAAATGAGATATTTTATTAAAAAATTGCATTTACACACACGCGCGCGCAGTGAAATGGAAACATTACAATAGCCACTTTGCTTCGCATTATGTTAAACCGTTTTCACGTTTGCACCAAAGTTATTGTATTGTCGTAATCGTAACGTCGAATTAACTGTTACAATCATAAAAGCGTTGCGATAAGATTTTTTGTCGGTTATTTTGCATGTTCGCCATTTCCAGGATTCCTAAATCCTTAACATCTGTCTCGTGTTTGCGTTTTCACATGGCGTTGTGTGTTTTAAGTTTGGAGCTGAGGAAGTGAAAATAGAAGATTGTTGTTAAATTAAAAGCTCACTGGTGCGAATCTTTTTCAACTCGTTGATAGCTAATTTTTCAGTCTCGTAGAATAGCAAGAAAGTCGTCAAAAAATGGTAAGACGGGGATTATCTTGGATTTGCAACTGCTACTGTACAAAGTAAAGTTGTACGAAGCAGCATAATATCCGAAAAGTTTTAATCCACAATGCTGTTGATAAGCTTTTTTATTCGCCAAAATTTTCCAAACGAAAGAATTTCATTTATAGATTTTCTTGATTTTCAAGCACGAAATGTTTGAAATAAACGTTGGTAAATTATTAGTTGATAATCAGCTAATTAACAATTTATTATTTTTTTGAAATATAGTATTGTAATTAAATATTTTTTTTAACAGATAGAAAGAATTTTTGCTTGTATATTTGTGAATATAAAAATTGAAATGAGAAAACTTGAAAAAAGGTAACTATAAAAAAAGAAGACAGCATTGTCTCACGTCTTAAGATAAACGCAAAGAGATTCCAGATAAACAAGGATGATAACGAGTCATCTGTTAAAGTAACTTAACTTTTATGTACATTAGTAATCTTGTTTGAAATATTCTTGAGTTTACCGGTACTTTCTACGAAAATTTTATATGGCATGAAAAATCAGATTAATTTTATATTAGTTTAATACTTATTTTGTAATAAGAATTTAAAAAAATAAATTTTAGTCAAACTGGACATATAGCTTATATGGATTATTTGCTACGACGTAGCTAAAAAAATGTCATTTTTAGTTGATTGTTGATTAGAACAAGATTTAGTTGATTAGAACAAGAATAATAATATAAAGAAAAAACACTTTAAAATAACATATTTTTATTTCTCTACACTTAATTACTGTACCAAAATTGCATTTAAAAAAAATAATATTACAAAGTTTTAATAATTTAAACCATTTAAACTGTCTGGAAAAAAGACTCGTCTTTGGTTTTTTTTTTTTAGTTGTATTGTGGTTATAACAAATACGATTTCAATTTTAATTTTAATAGTTACAATATTTGGGGTCAAATTTATTTTGAATTTCATATAACTAATGGCCAATATTGTTGCAACTTTCTATTAGTATTTAAAATCAAAGAATAGAAAATTTAAAGCCAGACGTGACCTGTAATTCTATATCTGTAAGTTGCTTAACCAACGGATTCACGATGATGAGGATCTCAGAATTGCAGATCTGTCCGCACTATTCTCACAGAAAATGTCGGCGACGACGCGCAAATATTTGCCAGAGCTTCCGTCTTGTTTTGCATATGATACGCACGCATGAATATGCATGCCATTTAAGAAATTGATAACGATCCTCTGCATCCCGAGACCAAAGACGCATCTCATCCAGAACGAGAGATTTTGGGTGGTTGGAGGGAAGGGTACGTAGCAGAAAACTGCAGTCAGCAGAAATTGCCTTTCCGACCACAGAAAAATGAAATTGGCACTTTAATACTGCGAGGTTAAATTTTTATTTGAAAACTGCTGCAATGAGCAGACAAAATAGTATCGCATACAGTAATATTATTTTTATTTGTACGTAGATATCTCTCAATACGTATACAGTGTAAAAAGTATTTGTACACATAGGAGAATTTAAAAAAAAAACCTTATTTTTTTAATAAACAATAATTAGTAATTTATTAACAAAGAATAAAATAGAATGTAAATTTCTCAAAGTTATTTTACTTAAAATAAGTATAACAATTGAAGTATTATATTAATTTAAAATAAGCAAAAATAAAAAATTATTCAAATACAAAAAATTTGCATAAGTAGTCGAGAAATTTATTAAAGCAGGAACATGAAGCTCTTTTTACAATATATAGGACAGAATATATTCGTACGAAATTTCTAATTAATGTTTTTATGTTCTACAAATACTTAATAAAATTATTTTTGTATATCTGTGTACTCATTGCATGCATATCTAAAGCCGGTATTCGGAGACGATTATTTAACAAATAAATCGTTATATCATAAATCTAATCATTCATCATAAATCCGATTATTTATCAATCTGCATTTAATTTTTACAAGGATTCGTAACTTTTCTTAATTTGAATCCATTATCTTATTTATTCTTTTAAGTTTTTATTGTATTTTATTTTTTATAATTTAATAAGATAAATAAATATCCTCAACTGGATTTATTTTCCCCTTTTCTCTCTCTCCATTTCATATATTTAAAGTAAATCTACATATTTGCACATATTTATATTACTAAATAATATCTGACTGTTGAATATGATATTAGAAAGCGCACCTAAGCATTATCGTGATGATATCATACAATGGGAATCCATTTCAATTCAGTTGGAATTCCGTCGCGGCAAATTGGAGAAGGTCCTCAGGGCATTTCTTATGTCGAGTATTCGTTTTTGTTGTCGAGGGACAATACGAAATCATGTTTCGGCTAGTTCTTGGCCTTTATCGAACGATAAGATGGCATCGTCAAATTGGATCATCATGAAAGCTCGGCTATTTCGACGAAAGCGACATGAAACGAGCAGGGGAAAAAAAAGATCATCGCAAAACGTCCACTCCCTTGAGACTTGCGGTCGAGTGTTTGTGGTAACCTTAAACCTTAAACCTTATCTGATAAAGACTGCAACGACTATCCTCGGAATTCCTGGATTTTCCCTTATTTCCTGAGCTTCGACGAGATGCTACCCCGGTAGAAGATTTTTGAGAATGCCTCCTTAAGTTAAAGGTGTCGACCAATGGTTCGGAAAGCACGAGGATATTGCACCTTTATAAAACAAATAACTTGTCTACGTAAAATACTGACAACTAAATAAATAAGTAGAAAATTATCACAATCGATATTGAGAAAGTAATTTTATTAACTGTAAATAATAAATGATGAATTGGACATCCTACAATGTTCTAGGATTAATATTATATTATGTTAGAATTATTAATTGAGTTTATTATTAGTACGATTGCATTGGTTACATTAGTTATATAATAATATTATCGAAGTCTTAAATTTCTTATATAATTATTTTTTCACATTTAATTATACAACTGAAGCTTGAGATACTTATATAATTCTTACTCAATGTCAGTTTCATTTGACATTGCACAATAATAATTTTTAAATCAAAGCTTTCTGAGGATCTTTCAATTATTTTAAACAATACGTAGTTGCATTTTATAGCGATAATGTTGTGGTGATATGGTTTTATCGTTCCGAATGTGCCGCGAAAAATCTTGACGCTTTCTGAAGATCTTTTATCTCTTAACGAAGTGGAGATAGCCAAAATGCGATTGCTTTTGGTCGTAAGGCTTGTCTCAAGGGTCGTAAAGCTAAAGTTTCAACGTCCTGTTTAGATTCCAGAACGCTTTACGCATGTGGCAATAAAGTTTACGAAACAGAGACACGTGCCGCTAGCTTCTACTGGCGTTTACACAGTCGTAATTTTAACACTGTTCGTGTGTAAATGTCGTTCGTACTACCTTATAATATTATATATCGCTTTACAAATTGCTTTACCCTCGATCTCTTATCGATCGCCTTGATGGCATGATGTATTAAAACTCACATAACTGAAAACTTTATGTCAACATATGTTAAAAATACATCAATAATATACAATTTTTTATCAAGAGAGAGAAAGAAGAGAGTGAGAGTTAAAAAATAAACTAAATTATCAACTAAATAAACTAAAACTATCAAAATAACATTATTGATGACAGATGTATGCCTGTTATGCCATTGCCACACCACAATTAACTAATAAATTATAAACTTTTTAACAGTTAATTGATATATCAATTATTCTTAATGTTTTAAATAAATTGTTCTGTAGCCCGTTAAATCGACAATAATATACAATAATATCTTGGTAAAACCACGTCATAACGATATCGCGACAACATTTTGTAACCCTCGACGTAATGAGCGTTTGACATGAGGGACAAGAAGCATGTATAAACAATGCGCAATGATGGTAATTAATCCTGTTGAATCAATTCAAACGAAAACGCTTGAATCAGCAGAATCTCGAGTATCAGCACTCGCAATAACATTTAACTCGAACTCATCACAATTTTTGCCATCTCGAAAAGCAAGCTGATTCATATTCTAAAAGTCATTCATTAGCAATAACTCTTATTGAAGCGGTCGTATTTACGAATTATTGTCTCACTTCAACGAGCAATTTCGCGTTTATGAAAATTACATTCGAAAAGAAATTAAGATTCTCGGGCTTTAATGTGAAGACTGTTCTTCAGGAAGAATCATGTATTTTTACTATGAACAAAAAAATATTTTAATTCTAATATATTAGAATATCAAATATCGATGTGTAATTTTTCGTAAAGATGGTTTCCTTTCTCAAATATTTAACTCTCGATTTTACTTATGTAATATATGTACTAGACATATATGTGTAAAGGATGTATATATAAAATTTATGATTACATTAAAAAGTAAGATACACACATTTAGCTTAGCTTCTCAATTTTAAGAAAATGTATGGGAATTCTATAGAGTTTTGAAAATTTAAAATGTTCTGAAAATCTAGAAATGGTCAAATTTAAAGTTGGTTTACCAATGTGTTAAACTAATGTGTATTGTGCACAAAGATATATTATAAATAAATTTATACTTATTATCATCGAAGGCAACGCAAAACAGAACAAGAAGTTGAAAGTTACAGTAAATTTTCTGGAACAATCCACAGCTAAATACACGCGATGCAAATAATAATGCACTGGTTTTGACGTACCTGTGGCTATGCATAATTCCATGGTACCAAGTTATAGAACTAATTAAACTTCAGACTACCGAGAAGCAAAGTTAGGTAGTTCTCCTATTTCAATGATTGGTTTCGTGAAATTCTGTATAATCACTGCTGGAAGTCAAGATCGTTAAACTTGAAAATATATCTAAAAAAGCTTGATATTCTTATAGTAGCTTGGTTATTTTTTACACTGTTGAAAAGAAGAGAAGATACCATGAAAGTAAAACAAAGAATACACATGCTTATCTGTAATATGTATATCTTACAATTAGACTTGGAACTTTTTGCAATTTAAACAGATCGATAATTAAATATGATACAGAATTAATTACGTCAAAACTAACAATTTTCGATAAATAATTCTTTTGGCAGAAAGACGAGTTTAATTTCGTAACATATTATAAACGTCGAATTAACTCAATTAAAAGTTAGAAAAAAAGAAATTGAAACAACAAAAAAACAACGTTGAAGGAGTTGGGCCAAATTAATAGATTCGGCAAGAGTCGGCAAATGGTTAAAAGAGAGAGCGGGCGCAAAGCAGGAGCGAGGAAATATATCCACACTACCATCGGTGGATCGAAACGACAAATATTTGGAGCTCTCAGTATGCCCGACGTAGTAGTGAGACTCGCACCCTTTCCTTAATATCTTCATTCGCCGACCTGATTCCTCTTGTATATCAGACTGAAGATTTCCCTCTAGATGTACGGAGTATGTACACTTCAACGAAGATTACGCTTGCGAGTTAAACGGTCGTAATGATAACGAACGGATTTCGGCGCACGGCATCTTTAATCGCCTGCTCGTTTTCTAAATTGGGATCTTTAATTAGACTTTCATGAAAGATCTCGTATAATTGAGATGTAACGAAAGTTCATCGAAAATACTCGAGTTTGATATAAAAGTAGCAATGAAGTACCTATTTTCTTATTTGTATATAAATTAAATATTTTCTTAGTTATGTAAAGTAACGCACAAATGCAAGGTGCCCTACCATTATTTTTCCATTGTAGTTTTTTACTAAGTCAACAGCGTTCTAAAATTTAAACTTTGTATGAGATACTCCTATAAGCTAATTAATTAATTTGATATTAATGTGCAGATTATGCGGACAATTGACTTCGTCGAATTTAAGGATATTTTGTTGCTAACTATTATCGATGAGCGACGAGACCGAAAATTACTCGTGGGAAATTCAAAGCACTCGCTCTTCGCGCACTACAGTTGATAGTGTTATTACATATGTATGGGATGGAATCTTGCTTGCCACGTGTGGCACTAGATTTACCTAGCTTTATATGCTATTGGAATTAAAGCAGTGGAATGCACCTGTCGTAAAACTAAAAATGAAAGATTCTTACCAGAGCTGAACAAAGCAAGTAATGCGGGTATAATTCATTATCAGCAAATGTAGAAGTAAAACTAGGTATAAAAGAAGTCTTATAATAATAAAAAAACCGAGTAGAAAAATGATCATCATCGCTAAAATTAAGATGAAAAATCATCTTTATAAGGAATACATATAAATAATTACTTATAAAAAGGAATATACATATACTGAAATTAAAAAATTTTGCATTCCATTTTAAGTCATATATTTAAATTTGTCGTTAAAATAAGAGAAAGGGAGAAAGAAAAAATAATAGCACCAAATTTTATATATGTGATATCTTAGGAATGATAGGTATGTCAGCGTGAGTATTTCAGAAATCATATATAACGTAGCACCTGACAGGAAGCTATCAGACTTTATAGACTCGATGGAACTAGGCTGCCTTTTACGATAAAGTTCGAACGGGTGTTTAGAGCTAGAAACCGACAATAACGCGAGTGACATGATAGATAAGAGATATCACGAGAGGTCATGAGAAAGTCGAAGAGTGACGGACAGATGTTGATTGAAATGATTTTGTAGCATGATTTTCCTTGGTGGCACTCACTAATTAAAGCAGAATAAAGTGATTAAACCCATGGACAATGGAAATGGACGAGTGCTGAACTGAAAATGTGATTACAATTAAACTATAATTATATATGTACGAGTACTCACGCGTGCCGAAACCGGTTAATCCATCTTCTACAAAGACCATATTCGTGCAACATTTATAATGAAATTACCACGTGGTTGGTATGCTTCCCCATGTGGAACTGATGCACAGACGCAACTGCTTTTGCACATTAACGCCTCGTTTGCACGTAAACGTCATTAGTATATTGGTAGAAACTCATTAAATATAACTGGACGAATTTACAGCAAAAACATTATTTATTATCATTTATTCGTTGATCCATTATCATTTTATATATATATACATATATATATATATATATATATATATATATAG